>NC_091362.1:127500-140000 GCF_038502225.1 Cherax quadricarinatus
GCAATGGGCTAGTAACCCCTTCTCCTGTAGACATTTACTAAAAAAGAGAAGAAGAAAAACTTTATAAAACTGGGATACTTGAATGTGCGTGGATGTAGTGCGGATGACAAGAAACAGATGATTGCTGATGTTATGAATGAAAAGAAGTTGAAGAATTGAAACACTTATGCAACACATGGGAATCTTTATTGAAGAAACGTTTCGCCACACAGTGGCTTCATCAGTCCAATACAAATTAGAAATGGGTAAGGATGAAGCCACTGATGAAGCCACTGTGTGGCGAAACGTTTCTTCAATAAAGATTCCCATGTGTTGCATAAGTGTCTCAATTCTTCAACTTGTCGGTTTTCAAAACCATTCATCACACAGAAAAGAAGTTGGATGTCCTGGCCCTAAGCGAAACAAAGCTGAAGGGGGTAGGAGAGTTTCAGTGGGGGGAAATAAATGGGATTAAATCTGGAGTATCTGAGAGAGTTAGAGCAAAGGAAGGAGTAGCAGTAATGTTGAAGGATCAGTTATGGAAGGAGAAAAGAGAATATGAATGTGTAAATTCAAAAATTATGTGGATTAAAGTAAAGGTAGGATGCGAAAAGTGGGTCATAATAAGCGTGTATGCACCTGGAGAAGAGAGGAATGTAGAAGAGAGAGAGAGATTTTGGGAGATGTTAAGTGAATGTATAGGAGCCTTTGAACCAAGTGAGAGAGTAATTGTGGTAGGGGACCTGAATGCTAAAGTAGGAGAAACTTTTAGAGAGGGTGTGGTAGGTAAGTTTGGGGTGCCAGGTGTAAATGATAATGGGAGCCCTTTGATTGAACTTTGTATAGAAAGGGGTTTAGTTATAGGTAATACATATTTTAGGAAAAAGATGATAAATAAGTATACAAGATATGATGTAGGGCGAAATGACAGTAGTTTGTTGGATTATGTATTGGTAGATAAAAGACTGTTGAGTAGACTTCAGGATGTACATGTTTATCGAGGGGCCACAGATATATCAGATCACTTTTTAGTTGTAGCTACACTGAGAGAAAAAGGTAGATGGGATACAAGGAGAACAGAAGCATCAGGGAAGAGAGAGGTGAAGGTTTATAAACTAAAAGAGGAGGCAGTTAGGGTTAGATATAAACAGCTATTGGAGGATAGATGGGCTAATGAGAGCATAGGCAATGGGGTCGAAGAGGTATGGGGTAGGTTTAAAAATGTAGTGTTAGAGTGTTCAGCAGAAGTTTGTGGTTACAGGAAAGTGGGTGCGGGAGGGAAGAGGAGCGATTGGTGGAATGATGATGTAAAGAGAGTAGTAAGGGAGAAAAAGTTAGCATATGAGAAGTTTTTACAAAGTAGAAGTGATGCAAGGAGGGAAGAGTATATGGAGAAAAAGAGAGAGGTTAAGAGAGTGGTGAAGCAATGTAAAAAGAGAGCAAATGAGAGAGTGGGTGAGATGTTATCAACAAATTTTGTTGAAAATAAGAAAAAGTTTTGGAGTGAGATTAACAAGTTAAGGAAGCCTAGAGAACAAATGGATTTGTCAGTTAAAAATAGGAGAGGAGAGTTATTAAATGGAGAGTTAGAGGTATTGGGAAGATGGAGGGAATATTTTGAGGAATTGTTAAATGTTGATGAAGATAGGGAAGCTGTGATTTCGTGTATAGGGCAAGGAGGAATAACATCTTGTAGGAGTGAGGAAGAGCCAGTTGTGAGTGTGGGGGAAGTTCGTGAGGCAGTAGGTAAAATGAAAGGGGGTAAGGCAGCCGGGATTGATGGGATAAAGATAGAAATGTTAAAAGCAGGTGGGGATATAGTTTTGGAGTGGTTGGTGCAATTATTTAATAAATGTATGGAAGAGGGTAAGGTACCTAGGGATTGGCAGAGAGCATGCATAGTTCCTTTGTATAAAGGCAAAGGGGATAAAAGAGAGTGCAAAAATTATAGGGGGATAAGTCTGTTGAGTGTACCTGGTAAAGTGTATGGTAGAGTTATTATTGAAAGAATTAAGAGTAAGACGGAGAATAGGATAGCAGATGAACAAGGAGGCTTTAGGAAAGGTAGGGGGTGTGTGGACCAGGTGTTTACAGTGAAACATATAAGTGAACAGTATTTAGATAAGGCTAAAGAGGTCTTTGTGGCATTTATGGATTTGGAAAAGGCGTATGACAGGGTGGATAGGGGGGCAATGTGGCAGATGTTGCAGGTGTATGGTGTAGGAGGTAGGTTACTGAAAGCAGTGAAGAGTTTTTACGAGGATAGTGAGGCTCAAGTTAGAGTATGTAGGAAAGAGGGAAATTATTTCCCAGTAAAAGTAGGCCTTAGATAAGGATGTGTGATGTCACCGTGGTTGTTTAATATATTTATAGATGGGGTTGTAAGAGAAGTAAATGCGAGGGTCTTGGCAAGAGGCGTGGAGTTAAAAGATAAAGAATCACACACTAAAGTGGGAGTTGTCACAGTTGCTCTTTGCTGATGACACTGTGCTCTTTGGAGATTCTGAAGAGAAGTTGCAGAGATTGGTGGATGAATTTGGTAGGGTATGCAAAAGAAGAAAATTAAAGGTGAATACAGGAAAGAGTAAGGTTATGAGGATAACAAAAAGATTAGGTGATGAAAGATTGAATATCAGATTGGAGGGAGAGAGTATGGAGGAGGTGAATGTATTCAGATATTTGGGAGTGGACGTGTCAGCGGATGGGTCTATGAAAGATGAGGTGAATCATAGAATTGATGAGGGGAAAAGAACTTAGGAGTCTGTGGAGACAAAGAACTTTGTCCTTGGAGGCAAAGAGGGGAATGTATGAGAGTATAGTTTTACCAACGCTCTTATATGGGTGTGAAGCATGGGTGATGAATGTTGCAGCGAGGAGAAGGCTGGAGGCAGTGGAGATGTCATGTCTGAGGGCAATGTGTGGTGTGAATATAATGCAGAGAATTCGTAGTTTGGAAGTTAGGAGGAGGTGCGGGATTACCAAAACTGTTGTCCAGAGGGCTGAGGAAGGGTTGTTGAGGTGGTTCGGACATGTAGAGAGAATGGAGCGAAACAGAATGACTTCAAGAGTGTATCAGTCTGTAGTGGAAGGAAGGCGGGGTAGGGGTCGGCCTAGGAAAGGTTGGAGGGAGGGGGTAAAGGAGGTTTTGTGTGCGAGGGGCTTGGACTTCCAGCAGGCATGCGTGAGCGTGTTTGATAGGAGTGAATGGAGACAAATGGTTTTTAATACTTGACGTGCTGTTGGAGTGTGAGCAAAGTAACATTTATGAAGGGGTTGCAGTTTAAAAACTGTAGTGTAAAGCACCCTTCTGGCAAGACAGTGATGGAGCGAATGATGGTGAAAGTTTTTCTTTTTCGGGCCACCCTGCCTTGGCGGGAATCGGCCAGTGTGATAATAATATAAAAATATATACAGTTGACCCCCGGTATTCGATATTAATCCGTTCCTGAGAGCTCATCGAATACCGATAATATCGAAAACCGAATCAATTTTCCTCATAAGAAATATTGGAAATCAAACTAATCCATGCAAGACGCCCAAAAGCATGAAAAAAAAATTTTTACTACATGAAATATTAAGTTTAATGCAATAAAATAATTAGAATAACAATAAAATAATTGACACTTACCTTTAATGAAGATTTGGTGATGATTGATGGGATTGAAGGAGGGGAGAGGTGTTAGTGTTTAGAAGGGGAATCCCCTTCCATTAGGACTTGAGGTAGCAAGTCCTTTCCAGTTACTTCCTTCTTCTTTTAATGCCACTAGGACCAGCTTGAGAGTCACTGGACTTTTTGTCGCTACAACATAACTGGCAGCCTCACCATGCCTAATCACACTATGTATGCCACTACGATTCTTAAATCTTTCAAACCAACCTTTGCTGGCCTTAAATTCACTTACATCACCACTAGTTGCAGGCAATTTCATTACCAAATCGTCATGCAACTGCCTATCCTTTTCACAAATGATCGCTTGAGAGATGCTATCTCCTGTTATCTGTTTTTCATTTATCCACACCAATAACAATCTTTCAACATTTTCTAACACTTGCGGCCGCTGTTTCGTAATCACAGTTGCACCTTTTGCAAGAACAGCTTCCTTGATTGCCGTTTTCCTGGTCACTATAGTAGAGATGGTTGATTGGGGTTTACTATACAACCTGACCAGCTCCGACACACGCACTCCACTTTCGAACTTTGCAATTATCTCTTTCTTCATTTCATAAGTCACTTTTTTCTCGAAGGGTTGGCACTACAAGCTTTCTTGGGGCCCATGGTGACTTATTTTGCAGAAACAAGCACCAAACACAGTGATAATATGGATAATATGGAATGTACCGAATGTATCCTTAGATGCGCGCACACTGGCTGGCTTGTAAACACTAGCACACATGGGGCAGTTCAGGCCACACGTGGACAGGTCTCGTACGAATCATATCGAATACCGGGTTTTCAATCGAATACCGAGGAAAAATTTTTGCGTTAAAATGCATCAAAAACCGGATTTATCGAATACCGATGCCATCGAATACCGGGGGTCCACTGTATATGTAAATGTCGTGCCGAATATGTAAAACTGGTCAATTAGCAAGAACTCATTTAAAATTAAGTCCTTTCTGAAATTTTCTTTTATACGTTTAAAGATATATTTTTTTTCATTATTGTTAATGTAAAAATTTTTAAATTTGCACCAAAAGAATCTTTGAAAACTTACCTAACCTTATTACAACAAGAGCAATTTATTTTAGCCTAACCCAACTAAATATATTTTAGATTTGTTTACAGTAATTTAAAACTAAACAAACGCAGTGAAATATAATTTTTTCATTAGGTTCAGAATGATTTTGTCGAAATTATTGCATAAACAAATTTTCACCTGTCCTATATGGCAAGATGAACGTTGCTATTTAAGCCAAGATCATGAAGTTCTGTTCCCATTCGGCACGACATATATATATATATATATATATATATATATATATATATATATATATATATATATATATATATATATATATATATATATATATTATATATATATATATATATATATATATATATATATATATATAATATATATATATATATAATATATATATATACTATATATATATATATATATATATATATATATATATATATATATATATATATATATATATATATATATATATATATATATATATATATATATATATATATATATGCAAAACAACCACTGTGAAAGAACAGAGAAGCTCCAAGCGCCCCCGCGACCACCCACACCACCAAGGAACAATGAAAGTAAAGCATCAAAGGAAGGTATATAAATAGGTAGCTTTACGAATTTGTAGTCCAGAGTTCATAGATGAGGAAATATCCAAAATTTATGAAATAGGTAATGATTTGAAATACCCAAGAAATGTAATTGATAAATCTTTTAAAATTGCTAGAATTACTTTTTACAATACAAAAAGGGACAACCAGCCTTATTCAACTAAAAATATGTTGGTTCTCCCTTACCATGGAAACTTGGTTGATATGCATTCTCTTCTTAAGACTTTTAATATTAAAGTTATATTCAAAAATCGTGATACAGTAAAAAAACTTTTGATAAAGAATTCCCCCCAAAATGCTGATGGATGTGTCTATAAGATTCCTTGTAAAATTTGCGATAAAGTTTATTACGGTCAAACTGGTAAAAATCTCGAACTAAGATTAAAACATCATAAATATAGCATTAGAACTGGACAAGATTCCAATGCTCTATTTATTCATGTAAGAGATTTTAACTATTCAGTTGATTCTCAAAAAGTTGAGAAAGTAGTATCAAGCAAGTCCATGATCGACAGGAATATAATTGAATCTTGTTTCATAAAAAGCAGTTTTGACAATAATATGAATGTTTCCTTTGGTTTATATAAATTATATCCATTTATAATTAACAGAATTTGGGAAGAATTTAATAATACACTGGACAAATAATAATTTTTTAAATTTCTTATTTCTTGGGTAGAATAGTTTGTTGGTGGGTTGTATAAAGGACCTGTCTAGTTCGGCCGGCGGGCCTGCTGTCTTGCGTCAGGTGTTTCGTTGTTGTGGGATCTGATAGTGAGGTGTGGGCTACCCCTTTATATACATTCCTTTGATGCTTTACTTTCATAGTTCCTTGATAATGTGAGTAGTCACGAATGCGCTTGGAATTTCTCTATTCTTTCACAGTGGTTGTTTTGCATATTCTGAAATCACTTGTTTACTGTGATCTTATTGCACACACACACACACACACACATATATATATATACATACATATATATATATATATACATATATATGTATGTATATATATATATATATATATATATATATATATATATATATATATATATATATATATATATATATATATATATATATATATATATATAATATATATATATATATATATATATATATGCCTTGGATCAAAGTCTAGCATAAGTTGGATGCCAAGGTATTGGTCCAGTGTGGTGAGAATTGTATAGCACTGCCTACCTTGTTCCAAGGTTCGTAGGTTCGAGTCTCCTTCAGCCAGAGATCAGTGTTTGTGTATATTTCGCCTGCTCTTGCGAATTCCTTGCATATATATATATATATATATATATATATATATATATATATATATATATATATATATATATACTTTCATCATCATTCAACACTTTCACCACACTCGCACATTATCACTGTTTTTGCAGAGGTGCTCAGAATACAACAGTTTAGAAGCATATACGTATAAAGATACACAACATATCCCTCCAAACTTAATATGATTATAATTTAAAAGTTGTAAAGAATGCAGAAATGCTATAATGTTTTGAATTTTTTTTAGGAGATATGTTGTTTTAATAAAAAAATTACAAAAAATACACGAATTTCTTGTAGAATTGTGTTGCCAAAAACATAATGTTAATAAATTAATTTAAAATTAACCTTAAGAATATTAAAATGTGACTGGATTTCTCTGTTTGTCAGATGCATTCAAGTCTCAAACAGGAGTGGTGTTCTCTGCTGCCGAAGTGAAGAAGCTGTATCCCTGACGAAAGTCAGGGTCTCTGGGACACCAGTCATCACTGGTCTTGAAGGTCTTCACCACAGCTTGCCACACTGAGGTATCTTCGTCACTCCGACGTGGCACCTTCACCACGAAGTCTGGCACCATCAGACATGCCAGGACGGCCAGGCAAATACCCACACCTGAGGAACACAAGAACGTAACAGATGAACATCACACTGTAGTAGCTCTCCTAGACAGCGTATGATTAAAAACATTAATATTCTTGTCGGTAAACAATACCGACAAGATGACGAATTAGATTTATTAGAAACATGTTAAATCTTCTTCTTCTTCTTCTTATGACCAGAGTCTTTGGTAAGATGAGTAATGAAGAAGGATGGGTAAGGATAGAAATATTGGAAAAGGGTGGGAGGGGGGAGAGAGGTAGGATATAAAAGGTCAGTGGCCCAACCACTTTGGTGTAATTTAAAAGGTGTATGTGGAATAATAGGATATTCATGAAGGGGTATAATACTAACCCATCAGAGTCACATAGATATAACAGATATATAAGTACATGACTGAATTGGTAGTAAATATACAAGTTGCAATTTTTTTTTTTTTTTTTCGATTGCACAACGGATAATTAAGCGACAGTGAAGGAAATAATTTCCTGGCCAGTTTATAAAGAATTACTTGACAATGGTTTCTTACAGCTGGTGTCCCGCCATAGTAAATTTAGCATAATTTTTACATTAGAATGTTATGTAAGATGTCTCCCTAATTGGGGGCGATGATTTTCTCAGTAAACAAAGAAGGGTTGTGGTGTTACCCAATCATCTTCATCAGGGAGGTTGCTCAATATCATTGGTCGATGGTAATCTTCTTTATGGATAAAACGACGGACCCTCTGTGGGAGAGTCATTCTTTGAGTCCTGTGAGGAGAAGTATTGATGATATAATCTGTGGTATTTACAACTTGTATAGGATGTTCTCTATCTAGCATGTAGAGTTCTTGCATTGCATAGAGTTGTTTCTTTATCAGGGTGTCAAGGCGTACATTTAAGGCAGTAATATCTTGTTGTACGTGTAAATCTGCCATTTTAACTCTGTCTCTCCTCCTGGTACCCGCAATGAAGCGAAGAGCTCTATTCTGGACCCGTTGCAACCGTAGCATGTTGGTCTTTGTTGTTAATGACATTGGGACACATGGGTATTCGAGTATAGGTCTTATTATCATTTTATACAGATTTTTTTGATATGTGGAGGTTCTTGATTAAATCTAAAGAGACTGCTAAGACCGGATTTGGCTATGTTGATCTTTTTATTTACATGAGATGTTGAGTGGAGCAGCCTGTCTATTTCATATCCCAAGATCTTGTTAGGGTTCCTAATGGCTACAGGTGTACCTCTGATGGAGATACCCCCTTTATCTTCGATGGTTGATGCAAAACATCCTATCGTGCTAACAAGGACTTTGTCAGGGTTAGTCGTAATTCTCCATTTCTTTTCCCAATTAGATGTTCGACGAAGTTCACTATTCATTTTTTCTATGACTCTCTCATACTTGTATTTTCCTGTTACCGGAGTTGATGAGACGACATGGATAACATCATCTGCAAACTGCTTTATAATTGTATCATTAAACTCTGGTTGAGGAAGGTCATTCACATAAATGTTGAAGAGAATTGGACTAAGACAAGAACCTTGTGGGACACCAACTGTTGGTATAAAAGGCTCTGTTGACCTGCCGTGAAAGGTGGGAATGATTTTTCTTTGCGTTAAGAAATTATATATTAATCTGAGAAAAGTCCAGTTATGGACTGGCAGGTCAATGAGTTTGTATATAAGACCATCATGCCATAAGCTATCAAAAGCTTTATGAACATCTCTGGTGGCAATTAGGGCAAGATTGCCCTGATGTTTTAGACTTGCTACAGTATCGAAAATAATATTTATTGCATGATGGGTACCTCTATGTATTCTAAAGCCAAATTGTTTTTCAGTAAAAAGGTGATTAAACTCCATATAGTAGTTCAGTCTGTTGGAAATGATCTTCTCAAGAACTTTTCCAGTGACTTCAAGTAAAGATATAGGTCTATAGTTCCCTGGTTGGTGGATGTCTTTATTGGGCTTAGCAAGAAAGATCTTCCTAGCAGTCTTAAAAACCACTGGAAAATGTCCTGAGGCCAAAATGGCATTAAAAATATTAACCAAAGACTGTTTACAATTTCTGGGTAGGTACTTTATTTGTTTCATTGTTATCCCAGAGAGGCCAGGGGCTCTGTTTCGTCTTCTTCCAATAACCTGACTCATCTCGAGTAATGTAATAGGTCTAGTAAGCGGGTGGGCGTCTTCAAGAGTTGAAGTATCGATGGAAGGTAGTGGTTGTAGATCATCTAAGTTCTCATCTCTCCATTCATTTACCAACTGATAGTGATTATTGTTAAAGCGACGACTGTTATTGTGGGAGAGAATTTTCTTCCATACATCACCCATCAAATTAGCCTGCTCCCGTGGATCATCAAGTTTAATCTTGCCTTGTGCTTTGCCCCTAAAAGTTGTCGGATCTTACTCCAAAATTTTGCTGGCTCACGTTTATACTGATTAGCCTGGAGAACTAGCAATTTCCATAAGTCACATTTGTGATGACTAATCATGTTAATTAATTCTTGCCTTAATCGGTGCAATGTAGCTACTGGTGGTTGTCGCGTTTGAAGATGCCTTCGACATTCTGTTTGATAATTTCTCGAAGCGTCTTTAATTTCCCTCGTAAGTTTATATTGTTGGTAGATCATTGTGGAAGCTAATTGACAGGTTGAATTAGTAGCATCAATTATTCGATTGTGAAGGGACCTGATCGCGTCGTCAATTGCAGTGGAAGGTAGATTTTCCAATGATACAATTTCATCGTCACCCAGAAAGGCCCTGATGTGGTCAAATCCTAGGGTGTTGAGATTGGGTTTAGGAGGTACAGGTATTCTAAATGGAGAATTAATTGTATTAAAACAGGGATATGGTCAGATCCTACGTTTCCACCAGGAGAGATACGACAATGAAATAGGTCACAGTCTCTGTTTGTCAGGACTATATCTGGTGTCCCTGGATGAGGACCAATATACGATTTAAAGAATGGGCCTTGAAATGACAAGTTTCTGGCTGTCATGATATTAAATATTTGTTTTCCTTTCAACTCACCCAGTGGGTTACCAGCTCCACAGTTAAAGAGGGCAGGGTGATGAGCATTAAAATCTCCCTCTAGAATAGTTGGAATATTTCTGCTTAATATCCTATGTACAGGAATTGACTCTATATATTGTTGTCTCGGGGGAAAATATCCAGTTGCTATCACTAGTTGGCCATGAGACGTCGTCAGTTCTATTGCAAGAATGTTATCTTCATCAATATGAATATTTTTAAATGTATAGCCTAATTTAACTAAGATGGCTACACCACTAAAGGGTCCTCTCGATTTCTCCACAGTAGAGTAACCACGTATTTTAATATGTTGATCAACTCTTGCAGCTGTCTCCTTAAATAGTATAACATCGGGATTGTAATTATGTAGTTCAACTTCAAGGAGGTAACGGTTATTAAAGAAATGTTGAATATTAAGTTGGAAAATTGTAATCCCCATTATTTCGTGCTCTTCGGGCGTGTACTGCGGACTGAACGCCTGCTAGTAATGTCTTTTTTGGTATACTCACTATCCCTGCTGGACTCGTCAAGGGGAGGAGAGAAGTTCTGAGTAGTTGCTTGTGTATTAAAAGTGTCATCATCTTCACTAGAATTGGTAATGTTAACAGAATCATTAGAGTCATCATCAGAAAACTGAGGTGTGATATTCCCAGTTACAGGAAGCAGAGGCTCGTGAGAGTTAATGGGAGACTGTGGAGGCTCCAAGGGAAAATTTGGTAGGCAAGGTGAATTACCCTGGGAAAGTTCCTGTTCAACAGGATCAGCTTCAATAGCTGGAGAGTAAGCACCAATCTCTGGGGCATCGTTATGGTCAGGTATTGACTCATCGGGTTGATGGGAGTTGACAACCTGGGAATGCGAGGTGGGTGATCCCTGGACCAGGGATGACTTAGGCTTATTTGTAGAAGTAGAGTAGGGTACATACTTCTTGTTATGAGAAGGCTAGGCCATAATAACCTTCACATTATCTGGGATAGTGATTGGAGTGATCCCATTAACCATTAACAAATCATTTAAAATCTTAGAGCAGAGTTGAATGTCACCACCTGCTATGTCTTTGGCCATCATATACATTAGTTGCGCTCTCGTCATATCCCCGGCTGAGGATACCTGAGACATGGGAGATGAGACTGAACCTTGTTGCGTTTGTGTATGTTGTAGGTGAGGGTTAGATTGGGGCGCTCCAAGAGGGGCAGAATTCCAAACATTGGAAGCTTGGGACATTGTTGGAGGTGCCTCAGGAGTGTTCTTCTTAGAATTAGACAGTTTCTTAGCTTCTAGAATTTTCTGCATTTCCTTTTTCCTCTCGTGACTGATAGCAGAAACAGCATGATGTTTACCATTGCAGAGTACACACTTGGGTTTAGTTTTGTTATCACAAGTTTTGAAAGAATGTTGCCCAGAGCATATGCTGCAAATCAGTGCTTGGGTACTGCATTTGTTGGTGGTATGCCCAAATGCGTAACGTTTGTAACATTGTGTCACACTGACAAACCGCTCAAGAGAGATTTGGTCAGGTGTACAACTTGTGCCAAAACATTTGAAGCCATTTTAGCACACTAGTTTGGCTTCTTCAGGTGTCTCAAGTATTAATTTTAATGTTTCCTGTTTGTTGCCAGGTTTAGAAAATTTATGTGCTTGGACAGCATGAAATTCTGAATTCTCTGCATTAAAGTCAGCAAGAAGTTTATACACTGTGCTGTCTCTCATGATGCTGTTAATTATGGCAACAACACCGTTCTTTGTGCTTGATAGCTTTCAGGTGCAATTGGGTGGATACCCAAAGTCTTCAATTTGTCCAGGACGTCCTGCTTAAGTAGTTGAAGTAACTCTTCTTCAGAAGAGAGGAGAAGTACTACCCCAGCGAGAGTTGTAAAAACATCCACTGGAACAACAGCTGAATTTGAGCAAATGCATGCTAGAATTTCTTTCCTTGACTTTTGGTTGTCATCAACCCGTAATCTTACTCTTATCCGAGCCGTGATGTCCAGGAAGGTACATCTGGCACATAAGTTACTTTAACAAAAAGGGTCTTTCCTCAGTGTTAGTCTAATATCCTATTTCAGCTGACTTATGAAGGTCAGCCCCTAAGATAGCCTACCCTTGAGTGGTGAGGGGGAAAGGGCCCAAGGCAAAGATCGGCCGGATTTTAAAAAACCACACGGGCTACCGGATGGTCAAAATGCCTTGTGTTAACTCGCCAAAGCGAAGTTGCCGAAAAAGAAGAAGATAGGAAAGTCAGAAGGATAGCAATGTAAGTAGTGTGTTAATGTGTGGGCCAGTGTAGATGTTTGGGTGAGGGGAGGA
>NC_091362.1:145000-149064 GCF_038502225.1 Cherax quadricarinatus
ACACACACACACACACACACACACACACACAGGAGGGTCAGGGGAGACATGATAACGACATACAAGATACTGCGGGGATTAGACAAGGTGGACAGAGATAGGATGTTCCAGAGAGGGGACACAGGGACAAGGGGTCACAACTGGAAGCTGAAGACTCAGACGAGTCACAGGGACGTTAGGAAGTATTTCTTCAGTCATAGAGTTGTCAGCAAGTGGAATAGCCTAGCAAGTGAAGTAGTGGAGGCAGGAACCATGCATAGTTTTAAGAAGAGGTATGACAAAGCTCAGGAAGCAGAGAGAGAGAGGACCCAGTAGCGATCAGTGAAGAGGCGGGGCCAGGAGCTGAGTCTCGACCCCTGCAACCACAATTAGGTGAGTACAATTAGGTGAGTACAGTGATGTTAAGAAGCATTTCTTCAGTCATAGAGTTTTCAGGAAGTGAAATAGTCTGGGAAGTGATGTAGTGGAGGCAGGATCCATACATAGCTTTAAGAAGAGATATGATAAAGCTCATGGAGCAGGAACTGTGACCTAGCACCCTACAGTGAAGAGGCGGGGGCCAGGAGCTGTGAGTCGACCCCTGCAACCACAACTAGGTGAGTACAACCTACATGGTATACGTCCAGTTACATCTGACGCACCTGAACTATATTCATTGGTAATAAAAACCATTATTATCAAGAGGAAGACTTATATTATATTTCCATTTCTTCACACCCCTCAAGGAAGGTTCCTTGATGTTGGTGAGGGGCTCTTGATTTAGGGAATTGGATCTGTGCTCCAGTTCCCCGAATTAAGCGTGAATGCCTTCCACATCCCCCCCCCCAGGCGCTGTATAATCCTCTGGGTTTAGCGCTTCCCCCTTGATTATAATAATAATAATAATAATCCATTTCTTCACTCACAGTAGCAGAAATGAATAACGTTACTAAACTGTACAAAAACTGGTGAGAAACAAATAGCGTCATTGCATGTACAAGTCCAATTGCACACACAGGTCCAGTTCCTTCCCAGTATTTCTTAAATAAATTTTGAACATTTAAATTTTCTAATACATCTGAACACCGACATGATCACTAATCTTCTCTTCATTTGTAACGTTTACTTAATTTACGATTATTCTCAGTTGATTTATTATGTGCAGTTAAAAATACATTGATTACCTGAGTGCATGGGAAGTTATTAAAATATAGTGGTCCCTCGCTTTTCGTAGTTCTCGGCAATCGTAAATTTCGCCAATCATAGGGGTATTTTCGTATAAACATGGACTCGCTTTTCATAGGCTGACTCGCGAATAGTAATTCGTCCGGGACGCGTATGCACAGTGTGAGCCGGGGAGGCCTCCCTACCCAGCCAGTCTGGCATTGTTTACCAGTGAGTGAAGGTCCCCTCAAGTGGTCCTACGAAATATTTCATAATATTCCACTCATTTTAGTGCTTGCAAGTACTAAATAAGCTACCATGGCTCCAAAGAAAGCTCGTAGTGTCAAGCCTGTGGTAAAGAAAGTGAGAAATATGTACAGTGACAAAGTCTTGGGCCATTTTAGGAAAGTGTTAGACGCCAGAAACAGAGCTCTCTCCACAGTTACTTTGCGAGACAGGACTAGAGTGACTCTTAAGGTGGTCCTAGTGGCATTAAGAAACAGAGAAGAGAAGCAACCCCAGAGAAGCAATTGGTACCTGAGGTGTTGCTGGAAGGGGATTTCCCTTCCAAACTGTAAACAATCCAATCTCTCTCCTCCTCCAGTCTCCCATACACTAAGAAGAATCTCCAATAAAGGTAAGTGTTATGCTGTTAATGTTTCATTCATCATTTCCCATTGTATTGTTTATGTACTACATGTATATTTCATGTAAAAAAAATTTTTGTTTTAATACTTCTGGGTGTCAGGAACGGATTAATTGCATTTACATTATTTCTTATGGGGAAAATTGATTCGCAAATCGTAAATTTCTTTTATAGTAGCTCCTCCAGGAACGGATTAATTACGAAAAACGAGGGACCACTGTATATATAGTTGAAAGGGAGAAATAAACTACTGGTGAATATGTAAGGTTTGGTGAGATTGTCAAGACACATAATATCGAAATAGCTTGACTGCATACAAATCACGGCACGGGTGGGGTTTGATCCCATGGCGAGTGAGTCACACAGGATTTTATGACTCACTGTACCGTAGTTTGGTGGGAGTGTTAATTACAAGTGAAGGAGTTGTGAGAAAAAGTAAAGTAGTGCTCCTTTTCTAGGTTAAGAAAGCTAGATCTCTGGAGGATGAGGAAGATCTTCAGTCGATCTCTCAGTGAGGACTCAGTGAGGACTCAGTGAGGACTCAGTGAGGACTCAGTGAGGACTCACTGAGGACATGTCTCTTCAATGATAATACAATATGAATGGATGAATAAATGTTCAAATTAAATATTGTTGATTATTGAACCGCATAGTGATTGTTGATATTAACAACAAAATTCACTGGGAAAAGATAATAAAGGTCATGGTGAAGATGACCACTTGAGAGAGAGAGAGAGAGAGAGAGAGGCGGGGGAGGGAGTTAGTGAATGAGTGAATGAGTGATTGGGTGAATGTATGGGCGAATAAGTTGGTGAATGGGTGAGTGAATAATTGAATAAGTGAGTGAATGAGTAGGTGAATGAATGGTTAAAGGAGTGAGTGAAAAACTGAGTGAGGGAATAAGTTAGTGAACAAATTTATGATTTTTTTTTTATATTTTATTTAAAAGACATACATAGAACATAAAAATAAACGACAAATTACATAGTGAAAACAGTGATGAAAAATTCTGCATAGTACATGTACTTTCCAATTAACATATTACATCTGAAAGACAAATCTGTACAGTAAACAATGACCACTCCAATCCTTGAAGTAATGACATTATGTCTGGAACACTAAATCTAACCTAAAGACTCCTTGGCAAGTACATCTCATTCCTGATTGTACATCATGCCACGGAATGTACACCTTACATTGTACATCCTGCCACGGAATGTACACCTTACATTCTGAAAACACTACCCCCCCCCCTTCTTGCATGTCAATCCACCTGACACGTAACAATCTTTATATATAACTGTATATTGTATGAAATACTTTCATTATTCCATATTGAACAACATGATACGTTCAGTATAACTCAATATATTGATATAATATAAAATTCAATTCTACATGATTCATGTACAACGTATATCTACTAAACATCCAAACATACCACCTTCTTGAGGAAGGTATAAATATATACATATGTTACATACACTTTACAACACAACCAGTGAAACTACACAAACCTAATCCTATGTCATCCATCAATTACCCTATAATATATATCAACTCAACGGTAACCTAAACCTACGGGCTCTATAGAGCTCCCATGAAAAAACAATATGTAATAAGAAAACAGGATAAGTCAAGCTTTCTAAAAAAATTTCGCCCATATCATTAAAACCACTATTAAGATGTAAGTCTGTTAGCACAAAACATAACAGTGCATGACCTTCACACGTCCATAAATACTGATGCCTTCCTACCACTCGCAATACTTCATGTGTATATATATATTTCGCATTCACACAGTGCACCCACATTGTCATTTCATTACACACATACCAATAATTTCGTTGCAGATATATAATATTCCATTACATTACGACATCTGTCGTCCTTTGTCAATTGCATAATTAAGAATTAAATTGAAGAACTTGTATCGTTCACAACACACAACCCGCTCATCACACAGTCAAAGGCACTTATGTCATTCTCTTCCACACTAAACCCTTTCACACTGTCCTTATCGGGAAGCCAGCCCGCCTCGACCCCTTACATTGCACGTAAATCCCATAAATCCCTCAACCTAAAACTCCGATAGCCCTCAGTAAAAGCAGTCTCCCAACTCCCAATTTCCCTATTACGACACTTAGTTCTGTAAAATGTCGCAGCTAACACCTTTATCCTCTCATCCACGCCCACCTCCCTCATGGCCCATGATGTATATATAAAACCCGTGACCAAATATGCCACTGCATTCTCCACCATCTTACTCACCCCA
>NC_091362.1:149164-235068 GCF_038502225.1 Cherax quadricarinatus
ACATAAAATTTGATAATTCTCCCATATACAGGCCCCCATGTTATGCAAAAATGTGGGATAGCTGGGGGCTTGAGCCTGGTCTAAGGGCAAAGGTAAAAGTTACACTCATCTCAAGCCCAAACCGTCCACCCAGGGCTATCCCAGTCAAAACAGAAAGCGCTAAACTAGTATGTGTGCTTAAAGGGGTTGGGTAACAGAGGGTTAGGCAAAAATCCCAATTAGGAAAATATATCTATTTAGTCATCATAACATAACATGACAGAAAAACCTTAATCCTAAATGCCCAAATGAGGGTACACAAGCAACAGCTGGCTTGAGGTCCAGCACTATGCCTCGTCAGCGCCAGGCCCACTCTATTCCACTCCCAACGTCATTTCTTATTTCCTCACTCCTCCCACAACACCCTGACCATGTCAGAGCCTGGGTGAACATACAGGTAAGCCATATGAGAGCCTATGGCTTGAGTTGGATAAACAAAATGAGTGCACAACTACAAACTTATCTTAAATACACAGCATCTCCGATGCCAGCCTCTACACACCATGCTAACTTCACGTGACTCCACCAAACCACGCTTACTCCGCGTGCCCAAACATCCTTGGAAAATAAATAATTAACAGAATTTCTTTATAATTACAGGTAGAGAACTTTACAGTACCCCCAAATGCACATTATCAATTATAAAATTATTCTCTACAACTATAATATTCATACTATTATGGCACACTTCTCCACTATATGTACATTACGATGTCATGCAGAACCCTACATAACACTGGTAAAGTTGCTCAAGAGACGGCATCCTGGTTCAGATTCACAGAGAGCACACAAACAGGTTCTTCACAGAGCTAAGTACACGTCACCACATCATATTCTTGCCTTGGCCTCCTGCTGTTCTGTGGTGGGTTATACATCACTGCTATTACGACGTTGTGACCTCCAGACTGAAATGTTCCTATTATGTAGTCTCTTGCTTCTCCTTTGTCTCCTCTGTCCAGCTCGTCAAAATAATATTGGTTTTTCATATGTAGTGCCACTCCTCTACCCTCTCTGTTCCCTGTGTATGCGTGCATGTGTGTGTGTGTGTGTGTGTGTGTGTGTGTGTGTGTGTGTGTGTGTGTGTGTGTGTGTGTGTGTGTGTGTGTGTGTGTGTGTGTGTGTGTGTGTGTGTGTGCATGTGTGTACTCACCTAGTTGACGTTGCGGGGGTCGAGTCCGAGCTCCTGGCCCCGCCTCTTCACTGATCGCTACTAGGTCACTCTCCCTGAACCGTGAGCTTTATCATACCTCTGCTTAAAGCTATGTATGGATCCTGCCTCCACTACATCGCTTCCCAAACTATTCCACTTACTGACTACTCTGTGGCTGAAGAAACACTTCCTAACATCCCTGTGATTCATCTGTGTCTTCAACTTCCAACTGTGTCCCTTTGTTACTGTGTCCAATCTCTGGAACATCCTGTCTTTATCCACCTTGTCAATTCCTCTCAGTATTTTGTATGTCGTTATCATGTCCCACTATCTCTCCTGTCCTCCAGTGTCGTCAGGTTGATTTCCCTTAACCTCTTCACGTAGGACATACCTCTTAGCTCTGAGACTAGTCTTGTTGCAAACCTTTGCACTTTCTCTAGTTTCTTTACGTGCTTGGCTAGGCGTGGGTTCCAAACTGGTGCCGCATACTCCAATATGGGCCTAACGTACACGGTGTACAGGGTCCTGAACGATTCCTTATTAAGATGTCGGAATGCTGTTCTGAGGTTTGCTAGGCGCCCATACGCTGCAGCAGTTATTTGGTTGATGTGCGCTTCAGGAGATGTGCCTGGTGTTATACTCACCCCAAGATCTTTTTCCTTGAGTGAGGTTTGTAGTCTCTGGCCCCCTAGACTGTACTCCGTCTGCGGTCTTCTTTGCCCTTCCCCAATCTTCATGACTTTGCACTTGGTGGGATTGAACTCCAGGAGCCAATTGCTGGACCAGGTCTGCAGCCTGTCCAGATCCTTTTGTAGTTCTGCCTGGTCTTCGATCGAGTGAAATCTTCTCATCAACTTCACGTCATCTGCAAACAGGGACACCTCAGAGTCTATTCCTTCCGTCATGTCGTTCACAAATACCAGAAACAGCACTGGTCCTAGGACTGACCCCTGTGGGACCCCGCTGGTCACAGGTGCCCACTCTGACACCTCGCCACGTACCATGACTCGCTGCTGTCTTCCTGACAAGTATTCCCTGATCCATTGTAGTGCCTTCCCTGTTATCCCTGCTTGGTCCTCCAGTTTTTGCACCAATCTCTTGTGTGGAACTGTGTCAAACGCCTTCTTGCAGTCCAAGAATATGCAATCCACCCACCCCTCTCTCTCTTGTCTTACTGCTGTCACCATGTCATAGAACTCCAGTAGGTTTGTGACACAGGATTTCCCATCCCTTAAACCATGTTGGGTGCTGTTGATGAGATCATTCCTTTCTAGGTGTTCCACCACTCTTCTCCTGATAATCTTCTCCATGATTTTGCATACTATACATGTCAGTGACACTGGTCTGTAGTTTAATGCTTCATGTCTGTCTCCTTTTTTAAAAATTGGGACTACATTTGCTGTCTTCCATGCCTCAGGCAATCTCCCTGTTTCGATAGATGTATTGAATATTGTTGTTAGGGGTACACATAGCGCCTCTGCTCCCTCTCTCAATACCCATGGGGAGATGTTATCTGGCCCCATTGCCTTTGAGGTATCTAGCTCACTCAGAAGCCTCTTCACTTCTTCCTCGGTTGTGTGCACTGTGTCCAGCACATGGTGGCGTGCCCCACCTCTCCGTCTTTCTGGAACCCCTTCTGTCTCCTCTGTGAACACTTCTTTGAATCTCTTGTTGAGTTCTCACATACTTCACGGTCATTTCGTGTGGGTCGTGGTTCCTTCCTTCCTGATTACCTGGTCCTTGACTGTTGTTTTCCTCCTGGTGTGGCTGTACAACAGTTTCTGGTCAGATTTGGCTTTCGCTGCTATGTCATTTTCATATTGTCTTTGGGCCTCCCTTCTTATCTGTGCATATTCGTTTCTGGCTCTACGACTGCTCTCCTTATTCTCCTGGGTCCTTTGCCTTCTATGTTTCTTCCATTCCCTAGCACACTTGGTTTGCGTGTGTGTGTGTGTGTGTGTGTGGTGTGTGTGTGGTGTGCGTGTGTGTGTGTGTGTATGTGTGTGTGTGTGTGTGTGTGTGTATGTGTGTATATGAATGTGTTCGTGTGTATATGAATGTGTTCGTGTGTTTGGGGGATGTGTGAGGGGGAGATACTGCTAATACATACCAGTAATTCTGAGTAATAAAAAGCGGAAATTGATACTAGGGTCCAAAGCTCCTTTGAGTGTCTACCCTTGTGTGTGTGTGTGTGTCTGTGTGTGTATGTGTGTGTGTGAGTGTGTATGTGTATGTGTGTGTGTATGTGTGTGTGTGTGTGTGTGTGTACTCACCTAGTTGTACTCACCTAGTTGAGGTTGCGGGGGTCGAGTCCGAGCTCCTGGCCCCGCCTCTTCACTGATCGCTACTAGGTCACTCTCCCTGAGCCGTGAGCTTAATCATACCTCTGCTTAAAGCTATGTATGGATCCTGCCTCCACTACATCGCTTCCCAAACTATTCCACTTACTGACTACTCTGTGGCTGAAGAAATACTTCCTAACATCCCTGTGATTCATCTGTGTCTTCAGCTTCCAACTGTGTCCCCTTGTTACTGTGTCCAATCTCTGGAACATCCTGTCTTTGTCCACCTTGTCAATTCCTCTCAGTATTTTGTATGTCGTTATCATGTCCCACTATCTCTCCTGTCCTCCAGTGTCGTCAGGTTGATTTCCCTTAACCTCTCCTCGTAGGACATACCTCTTAGCTCTGGGACTAGTCTTGTTGCAAACCTTTGCACTTTCTCTAGTTTCTTTACGTGCTTGGCTAGGTGTGGGTTCCAAACTGGTGCCGCATACTCCAATATGGGCCTAACGTATACGGTGTACAGGGTCCTGAACGATTCCTTATTAAGATGTCGGAATGCTGTTCTGAGGTTTGCTAGGCGCCCATATGCTGCAGCAGTTATTTGGTTGATGTGCGCTTCAGGAGATGTGCCTGGTGTTATACTCACCCCAAGATCTTTTTCCTTGAGTGAGGTTTGTAGTCTCTGACCCCCTAGACTGTACTCCGTCTGCGGCCTTCTTTGCCCTTCCCCAATCTTCATGACTTTGGACTTGGTGGGATTGAACTCCAGGAGCCAATTGCTGGACCAGGTCTGCAGCCTGTCCAGATCCCTTTGTAGTTCTGCCTGGTCTTCGATCGAGTGTATTCTTCTCATCAACTTCACGTCATCTGCAAACAGGGACACCTCAGAGTCTATTCCTTCCGTCATGTCGTTCACAAATACCAGAAACAGCACTGGTCCTAGGACTGACCCCTGCGGGACCCCGCTGGTCACAGGTGCCCACTCTGACACCTCGCCACGTACCATGACTCGCTGCTGTCTTCCTGACAAGTATTCCCTGATCCATTGTAGTGCCTTCCCTGTTATCCCTGCTTGGTCCTCCAGTTTTTGCACCAGTCTCTTGTGTGGAACTGTGTCAAACGCCTTCTTGCAGTCCAAGAAAATGCAATCCACCCACCCCTCTCTCTCTTGTCTTACTGCTGTCACCATGTCATAGAACTCCAGTAGGTTTGTGACACAGGATTTCCCGTCCCTGAAACCATGCTGGCTGCTGTTGATGAGATCATTCCTTTCTAGGTGTTCCACCACTCTTCTCCTGATAATCTTCTCCATGATTTTGCATACTATACATGTCAGTGACACTGGTCTGTAGTTTAATGCTTCATGTCTGTCTCCTTTTTTAAAGATTGGGACTACATTTGCTGTCTTCCATGCCTCAGGCAATCTCCCTGTTTCGATAGATGTATTGAATATTGTTGTTAGGGGTACACATAGCGCCTCTGCTCCCTCTCTCAATACCCATGGGGAGATGTTATCTGGCCCCATTGCCTTTGAGGTATCTAGCTCACTCAGAAGCCTCTTCACTTCTTCCTCGGTTGTGTGTGTGTGTGTGTGTGTGTGTGTGTGTGTGTGTGTGTGTGTGTGTGTGTGTGTGTGTGTGTGTGTGTGTGTGTGTGTGTGTGTGTGTGTATGTGTGAGGGATAGATGGTTAGAGGGGTAGGGGAGGGGTTGTTGTGGTTGAAAGATCCGTTATACCTCTCTGTCGTGTAGGCTCAAATTTAGCCCCAGCTGTCTTTCCTGTTATTGCTACTCTCTCCACTTATTGCCCTTTCTGGATTTAAGTATCAATTACTGAGTGTGTGTGTATGTGTGTGTGAGTGTGTGTGGGTGGGTGTTCTTCCCATTAAGTTTCAAAAATGTCTAGTGTTTAATAGTTGCTAAAATGTTTAGTGTTTAATTGTTGCTAATATGTTTACCGTTTAATAGTTGCTCTGCATGACTGTGTGACTACTTACATGACGGCTTGTTAACATACATGACTGTATCTACTTACATGACTATGTCTCTACTTACGTGACTGTAAACATACATAATAAATATTCATCTCAAACGTATTATCTAGTCTATTTCATGCACGATATAAATGTTCTGTTCACACTGTGTAGTTGTGGATCAGCCCATCTCATCATTTTGTAGACAACTGTAAACAATGCTCTCACGGCCCTTCAGGTAGCTCCGCGGATGAAGTAGAACACAAGAACTTGAGCTGTGAAAGAGGAAATTTATGAGAAATATCTTCATTGTGATGCCCTCTACTTCAGGAGCTTAAGACGCACCCAAGCTAATTAAACACAAGGAAACAGTGCGGGCAGTGAAGGAAAGGGCTCTATCCATTACAAGTGAAGGAACGCCTCATAAATCCTTCACTTACCTACCATCTGTAGCATCAACGAGACAAGTTGTACATACTGACATTTCCCCAATCCGTGTCAGAGCAGAGAAAGTGTTATGGCTAAAAGCACTCTCTAACGCCTATTCAGGAAAAAACTATAAAATTTATATTGTCAAGAAATGTTTCTCGATACTTTTACGTTCGAAGGAAGGGCGTCAAAATATCCAAAGTACTCCTGAAAGGAGAGGTGGAGAGGTGGGACATGTCCTTTGTTGACGCAGATATATATATACACCTTTTTTCCAGGGAATTGCAGCTACCTGTCTCATGACCATGTCCAGTTGAAAAAATGGTGTAAGGGTTAAAGTACCTGTTACGCGTTTCAACTGCTCCAAGTCTGGACATTCTATAAATGCTGCAATTTGTTTCATACAGTAAGTGTGATAGCCTGATACCCTAATAGTGGAGAGTGGCAACGGTTGTTTGTCGAGACGTTGACTTATTCATCCAGCTCAGCTGATCCAACCAAAACATACAGCTAGACAGGCCATCTTCACGCCGCCCAGCACTGCTAACTGCTAACTGTGCCATAACTCGGTCCAATTTATCCTCATAATTCCTATCGAATATTTATCACATCTCTCACCAATACATTACAATAGAAAATTAGGCAGTGACCGTACAGCAAGTACTATAACTGCCAATGACACAATCACAGTCTCCTAAGAGAAGCGGTTACTATAAAAAGCTGAGGATCGAGTAATACACCCATCAGTATGTGAGCTGTGTTCTGCCAACCCGGCCAGGGAACGAAAAGACTAAAGAAGTAGACGGGTTTTGTCTTTAGCAACGTTGCACTCCCAATATATGAAATAATTTTTTCTAAATTATCGGTTGATGTTGCCTTCCCAAATGTTGGAAATAACGATTTAGGGTTGCTGAATTATATCAAGAGTTGGTTGACTTTCAAACATGTCAGTGCCTAGGTAGGTGCTAGCATCTGTAAGAAATAAGCAGGGATCTATACAGCTGATCATCAGAGAAAGCATTGCCATTCTTAGCTACGTCTCTGCAGAAAACTCTGAAAACATACTTAGTGTACTTCCAAGACATATATCAGTATCTATTAAGAATGACTATTTGAGATTTTAAATTCATCCAGCAGAATATGAGAAGTGCTTGGAAAAGGTCGTCTGACTTTCTGTTCTTATTTTGTTGTTTTACATGATTCAGTTGTACAAGCTAAGAGTTGTTATTCCAACTTAGCTCATTCATAGCTCAGTCCTATTTACGTTTTATTACCACTACCTGGTATGCGACCCAGAACAGTCGACAAATATCCAGGTACCTACGTACTGCTAGATGAACAAGAGCAGCAGGTGTTAGGAAACATGCCCAATATTTCCACCAATGCCGAAGATCGAACCACGGACTCTCAGTATGTGAGCTGAGTGCGTTGCAAACCAAGCCATGGAATGCTAAAGCTAACGAAGTAGGCGTGTTTTGCCTACACTCCTAGTAATAAGAATGAAATTCCTCGAAATTGTCAGGATATGTTGTCTTCCCCAATGATTTTAAGTAATGATACAGGGTTACATAAGAACATAAGAAAGAAGGAACATTGCAACAGGCCTACTGACCCATGCAGAAAAGGTCCATGTCTCCCCCCCCGGATTAGCCCAATGACCTCCCCCCGGATTAGCCCAATGACCACCCAGTCTGACCACCTCCACTCAAGGAAGGAGCACGGCACAAGACCCAGAAGCACAAGCTAGTCAGGTCCAACTCACACCCACCCACACCCACTCATGTATTTATCTAACCTATTTTTAAAACTACACAACGTTTTAGCCTGAATAATTGTACTCGGGAGTTTGTTCCACTCATTCACAACTCTGTTACCAAACCAGTGCTTTCCTATATCCTTCCTGAATCTGAATTTTTCCAACTTGAAACCATTGCTGCGAGTCCTGTCTTGGCTGGAAATTTTCAGCACGCTGTTTACAGCCCCTTTATTTATTTCTGTTTCCCATTTATACACCTCGATCATATCCCCCCTAATTCTATGCCTTTCGAGAGAGTGCAGATTCAGGGCACTCAGTCTATCCTCATAGGGAAGATTTCTGATACATGGGATCATCTGTGTCATCCTCCTCTGTACGTTTTCCAGAGCATTTATATCCATTCTGTAATACGGTGACCAGAACTGAGCAGCATAGTCTAAATGAGGCCTAACCAAGGATATATAGAGCTGACGAACAACCTGAGGACTTCTATTATTTATACTTCTAGATATGAAGCCAAGAATTCTGCTAGTTTTATTGCAAACACTAATGCACTGTTGTCTTGGTTTTAGATTACTGCTAACCAGAACTCCTAAATCCTTTTTGCAATCAGTAGTATTAAGATCTACATTATTTAGTTTATATGTGGCATGGTTATTTACCTGTCCAACATTTAGAACTTCGCATTTGTCAATATTAAACTGCATCTGCCACTTCTCCGACCATTGCATCAGTCTATTTAAATCATCCTGGAGTGCTCTAGTGTCCTCATTAGAATGAATTGGACGGCCTAATTTGGTGTCATCAGCAAATTTGCTTGTGTCGCTATTTATTCCCTCATCTATGTCGTTTAAGTAAATTGTGAACAACAACGGGCCCAACACTGATCCCTGAGGAACACCGCTTGTGACGTGCCCCCATTCTGATTTCTGACCTATATCAAGAATTGACTGGCTTGTAAACATGTCAGTGCCCATGTAATCATAGCATTTAAAAGTTACCCCAAAATCTGGAACATTCAATGAACAAACAATTTACCAATGCTCTCCTTCCCACTGCTTCCCATTATAATAATAATAATAATAATAATAATAATAATAATAATAATAATAAAAACAATAATAACACCAATAATAATAATAATAATAATAATAATAATAATAATAATAATAATAATAATAATTACAATCCCCGTCTCATGGGTCTGAAAAACGAAATTAATTGGAACTTTATTACATGGTATATGGATTTAGGAGACAAAACTAACAAAAACAGAAAAATACCTTCAAGAAAATACGTTGATCTTCAATCTGTAGTGCTCCGAAGAGTTATAGAATCGTATACTATAGGAACTAAGTTGAAATCACCCAGCAACAAGACATTTATGGTGAATAACAAAATATACAATACTCTGCCCCTCTCCTTCCGACAGTATGTAAGTCTCCACACTGTCGCTTGATCTTCACATTGTTTCAGGCTATGGAACAGAACTCTTCTCCAGGCTGAGGGACTAACAACCTCAAATCAAGAGTGACGTACTGATTACATCGTCTTCACATCTCTACCCCTCAAGGAAGGTTCCTTGATGTTGGTGAGGGGCTCTTGATTTAGGGAATTGGATCTGTGCTCCAGTTCCCCGAATTAAGCCTGAATGCCTTCCACATCCCCCCCCAGGCGCTGTATAATCCTCCGGGTTTAGCGCTTCCCCCTTGATTATAATAATAATTCACATCTCTACTGCTCCTGCCTACTCTCTGTACTCGACTGAAGAAGCCTACTGTATAGGAGAAATGTTTCGGAATGAAGTTGCCTAACTTCCGATATTTAGGGCTGGGGTTGGAAGATTTTCCAGACAGTAATCAGTTATTCTCGAACTGTTGGGAAGTTGTATGTAGTGGCTTGTATACAACCCCAATGACAAGGTTTTGGTTTTCAGTCTTTACTGCCAAAACTTCAACGACATTATTTGAGGTGTCTAGTAATTCCGAGCAAATGAGCGACTCTGTGACATACTAGCCAACATCCCCTTGTTGCCTGTTCTGTCACATCTGAATAAGTTGTACCCTGGGATCCATATTTCATTGTCAGAGTGATCCTTTGTGCAGGTTTCTGTGAAAGTGCCAACAATGTTTTTGACTCTGTGAGCGGGTCCACTGAAAGATATTTTGCTGTTTGTTGATGATTTTATACCCGGTATATCATCATTTCTGGAGTGGAATGACAGTCCATGGCGTGCACTCCAAAACATCAGATATTAATGCCAGGAAAAAAAGACATCCCCCATACCACCAACACCACCAAATAGAGTCTAAAACCAGCAACGAGCAGCAAAATACCTTTCATCTGTGGACAGCTTACATAATCAAATGTAATATTCACGATTTTCACAGAGACCCAGAAAAAGGATCATTTTGACAATGAAATATGGATCCCGGGTTACAACTTATACAGATGTGACAGAGTGAACAGGCAAAAGGGGGGAATGGTGTTTGGATGTATATCACTGAGTCATGTATATGCTCGGAATTACTAAATGCCTCAAATGATGTAGTTGAAGTATGGACAGTAAAGATCGAGAACCAAAACCTGGTCATTGTGGTTGTATACAAGCCTCCGGATGTAACTTAACAACAATTCCAGGAACAGCTGTTAAAATTTGATTACTGTCTGGAAACTCTTCCAGCTCCTGCCCCCAACATCTTGCTCCTGGGGGATTTCAACTTAAAGCACCTAAAATGGAGGAATATAGCAAATAATGTTGTAGCAGAGATAACACCAGGAGGCAGCTCAGATGTAAACTCGAACACACACGAGCTTTTAAATCTCTATACCAAATTCAACTTAAACCAGCAAATAATAGAGCCTACAAGATTGGAGAATACACTGGACCTCATCTTTACTAACAATGATGATCTGCTACAAAATATTTCCATATAAAAAACAATATACTTAGATCACAACATAATAGAGGTTCAGACATACACATGCGGGGCCCCAGACCGACAAAATGTGATCAGTCATGAGGGAGCCTTCACCAAATTCAATTTCAATAACGAAAACATAAGGTGGGAGCAAGTCAACCAGGTCCTAAATGATATAAACTGGGAAGATTACATAAGCAACACGGATCCAAACGCCTCTAGAACAAATTAACTCTGTGGCACTCGAGGTAATCTCAAGGAATATTCCTTTAAGGAAAAGGAGAAAATGTATCTAGAGCGGTTAAAAGATGCCAATAAATCTGCAATACGTAGGGAGACACTGGTCAGAGAAATAGCAAATATCAAACTAAAGCTAAAGGAATCTTACAAGAGTCAAGAAACGCGGGAAGCACTAAAAGCCATAAATGAAACTGAAAGAATCCCCAAATCTTTCTTTTCTTATGCCATATCAAAGTCGAGAACAACATCCAGTATTGGGCCCGTACTTAAACGAGATGGGTCCTACACAGATGACAGCAAGGAAATGAGTGAGCTACTCAAGTCCCAATATGACTCGATTTCTAGCGAGCCGCTAACCAGACTGAGAGTAGAAGACCTAATTGAATTTTTTACGAGACAAAATTTGGAAGACTCGAACCTATATGATATTATCCTGATGCCAAATGACTTCGAAAAGGCAATAAATGACATGCCAATGCGCTCTGCCCCAGGTCCAGATTCATGGAACTCCGTGTTCATCAAGAACTGCAAGAAGCCCTTATCATGCACTTTTAACATCCTATTGAGTGGGGGCATGGACACATGGGTTGTCTCACAACTGCTAAAAGCAACAGACATAGCCCCACTCCGCAAAGGCAATAAAGCAATAGCAAAGAACCGATAGTGCTAAAGTTGTACATAAATATCTTTGAAAGGCTTCTAAGAAGCAAGATTGCCACTCATTTAGATACTCATCAGTTACTCATCCCTGGGCTACGGTGACAAGTTCTGTTCCACATGGCACAGTACTCGCTTCCATCTTGTTCCTCATCCTTATATCTGACATAGAGAGGGATGTAAGCCACAGCACCATGTCTTCCTTTCCAGATGACACACGAATTTGCATGACAGTGTCCTCCACTGAAGACACCGCAAGACTCCAGGCGGACATCAACCAAATCTTTAAATGTGCCGCAGAAAACAATGTGAAGTTCAATGATGAGAAAGTAAAATTTCATCGGAGTATAAAACAAATTCCAGCCACACAAAAGAGCGAAAAACTAATGTCAAAGACCTGGGAGTGATCATGTCAGAGGATCTCACCTTCAAATACCATAACTGTATCAATCGCCTCTGCTAGAAAAATGACAGGATGGATTATGAAAACCTTCAAAACTAGGGATGCCAAGCCCATGATGATACTCTTCATGTCAGTTGTTCTATCTAGGCTGGAATATTGCTGCACACTAACAGCACCTTTCAAGGCAGGTGAAATTGCTTACCTAGAAAATGTACAGAGAACCTTTATGGCACACATAACTGGGAATTGAGGAGTTCCTTAACGTGTACTCCCTAGAACGCAGGCAGGAGAGGTACATGATTATATACACTTGGAAAATCCTAGAGGGATTAATACCAAACTTGAACACGAAAATTACTCCCTATGAAAGCAAAAAGACTCGGCAGACAATGCAGTATCCCCCAATGAAAAGCGGAAGTGCCATTAGAACGATAAGAGACAACACAAAAAGTGTCAGGGGCCAAAGATTGTTCAACTGCCTCCCAGCATACATAAGAAGGATTACCAATAGACCCCTGGCTGTCTTCAAGAAAGCGCTGGACAGGCACCTGAAGTTAGTACCTGACCAGCCGGGCTGTGGTTCGTACGTCGGGTTGCGTGCTGCCAACAGTAACAGCTTGGCTGATCAGGCCTTGATCCACCATGAGGCCTAGTCACAGACCGTGCCGCGGGGGCGTTGACCCCATAAACCCTCTCCAGGAATGTTCCAGGTATATTTGCAAATACAAATGTTGCCATATTGATGGTACGTAGGGGGCTTTATTTTCTGGCATTAATGTATGTTGTCCTTGACTGGGTGCCACTGCCTGTGCCATCACTCCAGTAGTGATCTGAGCTGGTGTAGTATCTGTCATATCCTGCATTTTTTTTCCTTCCTGGCACTGAAAAAATCTTTCTCTGGAGTGGTTGAAACTTCCTTAGTTTGTTAGCCAAGGTCTGTGTGATCTGTACCTTTTGGTCCCCTTTAAATGGTGTGTCTGACAGTATGTGTTGTAACATTGTCTTTCATGAACTGATGACTAACACTTTTCAAACTGAAATTGTTTACAAGAAGCATTGCATACTTCTTTGGTTATGAGGTCATTGCATTTTTTTGGGATGGTCAAAACTGCGTTTCTCATCTGTTTTTCCAGATATTCCATGCCTTCAAATTCCCAAGGCATAGAATCTACACAGATTTGATTTCTGTTTGACAGGATTTTTTGTGGCAAGATTCCCTTGTGGTGCAGTTTTCCCTGGCCTCCATTATCTGCATCACCATCAATTATTACAGATAATACATCAACACCATCCCCCGAAGCATCATCCCATTTTTTTCCATCTTCAGTAGTAGTGTTATTATGCATTTCTCTATCTTTAACTGTTTCTTCAATTCTGAACCACCATATCAATCTGGTACACTGTCTTGCATTTCTACATCTTTACAGGTACTGTCTTCTAATGCAACACTAAGAGTGACAGCTTCAGTTGACCCAATCCTTTTGCTTTCCCAACTGTAATATAAGACTGACACATTATCCAAAATTGGTATTTTTTGTTAGTGTTTCTGTTTTTTAGTATATATGTGAAATATGCTCCCACTGTTTTCTGTCTTTGGTGTAGACTCAAACACATTTTCCTCCTTTAATATCAGTAGTGGTAGATTGGTTGATATTTTTGCCACCGAAGTGGCTAGTTTATTGTGCACACCATATCCATCCTGTGGACGGTAGCGCAAGAGCATGTGGATACACAAAAGGCCTAGGAACTAGGCCCCAGAAATGGTTAACAGGTGTACATATGGGTTTTTTGTCTACATAACTACAGTTCACTTTTCTGTTACATGCAAATTTATGAAATTTGCGTAGTATATCTGGTATCTTATTTTGATTAAGATATCTTGACATGTCACATAGGTTATTATACTGTCTATCTCTGTATTCCTCAATAAGTGGACAATTAAGCAGTGTTCAAGACAGTGACCACTTACCTGATCACATAATTTGCATTTAGTTTGATCATCATCTGTGTGTTTCCGAAACTACCAGATGCACTTGAAACCACTACGCTTGTAGCCACTACAACATCAGTCAGTCTGCTCACATTGCAAGTTGCTCCATAAACATACGTTCTTGTTATCATAGTGGGTTATAGATCTACTCACACTTCTAACTGCACTCCTATAACAATCATTTTCATTATTTACTTCTCTCCTAATATTATTCCTAATGCTAGACACAGATATGCCAAAGTTATATTTTACATTCTCATTCATGGTGCTCTTCTTGGCTAACATATCAACTTTATCATGTAAAGTGAACAATAAAATGGTATAAAATACCGACAGGTTGTTTAGGTAAGACACATATGCAACAGTTAGGTATCTTTATTTCGAAACGTTTCGCCTACACAGTAGGCTTCTTCAGTCAAGTACAGCAAAGTTGATAGAAGCAGAAGAGACTTGAAGACGATGTAATCAGTCCATTACCCTTAAAGTTTTGAGGTGGTCAGTCCCTCAGTCTGGAGAAGAGTATTGTTCCATTGTCTGGAATAATATTATTAATATTATTATTAATAACATTATTAATAATATTATTCCAGACAATGGAACAATACTCTTCTCCAGACTGAGGGACTGACCACCTCAAAACTTTTAGGGTGATGGACTAATTACATCGTCTTCAAGTCTCTTCTGCTTCTATCAACTTTGCTGTACTCGACTGAAGAAGCCTACTGTGTAGGCGAAACGTTTCGAAATAAAGATACCTAACTGTTGCATATGTGTCTTACCTAAACATCATGTAAAGTAAAAGGACACAAGTGCAAGTAATGTGGCATTTTTATTGTGGCAACGTTTCGCACTTGTGTCCTTTTACTTTGCATATTGTCGGTAATTCTACCAACATTTTTACAACTTTATCATGAAGGAGTAATCCAATGTGTGATGGGATTCATAGCAATTCCTTTGTCCGTGATTTTTGAGTATCTGTACTGGCTTCTCCAATGAGCATGTTTTTGGAGTCATTATATTAGTCAAGAGCCTTCAGTGATGACAGAATCTTTATATATATATATATATATATATATATATATATATATATATATATATATATATATATATATATATATATATATATATATATATATATATATATATATATATATATATATATATATATAGTGGATAAAAAGGAAAAATATTTGGATTTCTTCCTGAAGCCGTTTGAATATTCCACTTCCCCTACCACCCCATCTTTTCATATTTATTTTATGTATATATATATATATATATATATATATATATATATATATATATATATATATATATATATATATATATATATATATATATATATATATATATATATATATATATATATATATATATATATATATATATATATATATATATATATATATATATATATATATATATATATATATATATATATATATATATATATATATATATTATTTAAAACACAATACATAGCTTAACATAAAACCCCTTAAACAAGGGTTGATATACATTTAATATAAATACATTATGACTCTCAATCCCTCAGGACGTTCAATAGCAAAATAACAAACACAATATTAACAGACACCCAGAGGTTACACAGATACACTAGAAAATATCGCTTATAACAGAACGTAACATTAAGAAGGATGGGTAATCTTAACCCTATATACACAAGAACAACAACAAGGACATAACATGAAGGTGACCCCTGTAACAGGGTCAATATTATAATGTAAAAAAATCACTTAAATCCATAATCCCTTCAGGTATACACTATTTACATAATATATATTTTGTTATATTTTATTTAAAAAACTTTACAGCTTAACATAAAGTAAAAAGATATAAAATGAGTACAGTAAGATCGTCAATGCTACACAACATACACTGACAAAATATAACAACACATTGTAACTGACACAAAAGAGGTTACCCATATACACTCACAAATATTTCCATATAAGATACTTAACAATAAGAAAACAGAAAAAAGGGTGATCCGACCCCTAACCTTAGCAAACATAATTAACAGGTGACCACATTAACAGGGCCAAATATAAATGAAATTATATAAACATCCATTGAAACGAAACCTTTTAGGTTTATATAGTTAACATAATATGACTGTGACGTATGACAAAGGTTCACAACCTTCAAATTAGTTAATAAGAGGAATGACCTACATCATAATCTCAATAAAACAAGTACATGATCTTCCACAACTAACAACCTATACAAGAAAATTGCTTAAAACATACATACACCTCACTACTTTCCCTCTTTAATCACTGAAAAATAATGAAAATCTTAAGCCTCCACTTATACTTAATAAATATTAATCAGCGTCTTCCACAGGATGAGCACATTATATAAAGTAAAGAGACAAAACCCCAGTTGTCAGAGTAATGCGTGAAGGACAAGCACAATATACCAAACAAAATAAAAAAGGTGTTTATCCTAACATAAACCGCCATAACACATTTCATAAATAACAACAACTTAACACCTCAAAACGTGATACACATATCTCAAAACAAAATAACATTAAAAAGAATGGGTAAAGTTGACTCTATTTCACGATAAACCTAACAATGACATAACGTACAGATAACACTCAGTACCAGGCTCAAAATATGAAGTATATAAACATCCATTGAAACCAAACCTTTCAGGTATATATATATATATATATATATATATATATATATATATATATATATATATATATATATATATATATATATATATATATATATATATATATATATATATATATAGGTTACATAATGTTACTGTGACAAAGGTTGAATTCAAATGAAAGAATGTTCACTATAAAATATATCCGTTAATCACAACCTTCACATTAGTCATATAAACGAGTGATCTACATCATAATTCCGTTAACACAAGTATATACTCTTTCCCAACTAACCCCCGATACAGGAAAATTCTCTAAAACATACATACGTTCCCCATTACAAAACTTTAATGAGTCATTACAAATTTATGCAAATCATTAGCCTTCCAGCCCTCATTAACAGGAGGAGCACATTATATAATGCTAAAATAAAGTCAGTACACTCACTACAAACTCCCTTAATCAGGGCAAAAAAAAAAAAAAAAAAAAAAAAAAGACCCACTATACCAAACAGACCATAAAGGAGAATATCCTAGCATAAAACTCCAACACAAAACATAGACAACAAAACAAAAATTAACGTCTAATTGCGATACGAATATCGCACATGAAACATGCCCAATAAAGGCTATATACGTACAATCTACGTAGACCCAAAAGCTCCTGCAAGGTCTTACACCTATAATCTTAACACCATTCACACTTAATATATTAAGAAGGTCATGACGACCCTGACACATCAATCACAGAATTCGCCATACGTTACTACATAATTACTTGATTTCATCACCTTTGCTTTCTGTACCCACTTGCATGCTACATACACTTATGCCACACATCTACACCTTCTATACCCACATACATCTCACTCTACCTCCCCAAGAGGCAACCCCGCTGTGTCCCCCTGAATTCCCTCATCTCATATGTTATCCCCAAACCCCCACCCCTTATTTACTCAGCCCAAGTCGCAGATTCATGAGAAACCCTAACGTTAACATTCTATAACCTTCCGAAAAATCCGTCTCCCACCTCCTCCCATACAGTTCTCTGTTACGACACATCTTACGATAAACTGTTACCGCTAGTACCCGCCTCCGCACCTCACAAATCCCCCTCCCCTCATCACCCACGATATATATATATATATATAACCCACCATTATATAATCCAAAGCTCTTGTGACACCCTCGTCGAACCCTCCCACATCTACGCTTAGTGCCCCCCACCCTCTGTACCACCCTACTTAACCAATACCTAACACCCTCCAGTCCCTCACAAAAGTATACTGCATGGAACGCCGTCTCTTCCCCCCACAGATTCCACACCTCCCGCACACAATTACCCTTCTGGTTCTTAGTACCTCCCCGACGGTAGTATGCCATGCAGAAAACGATACGTTACCTCCCTCACCCTAGGCTTTAACTTCAGCTTGCTAAACCTATACCAAATACTCTTCCACGCGTACATGGGGAACAATCCCTCAGCTGGTACAACAATCCTCCCTGCAAGCAACCAATACAAAACCCCTATTCGAATTTTCCTGGGTTTTCTAACCAACATCAAAGCCCCCAAAACAGTTTCACATTCCCTCAACTCCATACCACCATACAACTTACCCAACCTATCATGTACTTTTTTCAGCTGCCCCCGTTCCCCTTCACTCCTTCGTGCAAAACCTCCCATTTAATAAACACACATTTAACCCTGCTTCTCAGATCCATCAACCCCAACCCACCCTGGCACAGAGGCAACATTACAACCTCTCTCCCCAGCCAATCGCACCTTGAACCCCACAAAAATTTTAACACCCGTCTCAGAATTCCCACAATCGCCGTCCCTGTTATTGGGAACATGGCTGCTACATGCCAAACCTTACTATACAATAATACATTTATTACAATCACTCTTTGCACGAGAGTCAGATGATGAGGTCTCAATGCACCCAGACGCCCCAGGATCCTTTCCATTAACCTATTTGAGTTTTCCTCTCGAGCAGCGTCCAAGTCATCCTTATAGATGATACCAAAATTTTTTAAAGACACCGTTTGTTTCCTTACAACGTTACATCTATTCCCCTCCACCCAATCACCCAACCCCATGACCATTGACTTTTCACTATTTACCTGCATCCCTGTTGCACTTCCAAACAATTGCACATCATCCAAAACCACCAATGTCATCCCTTCCCGAACCAGGACTGTTGTATCGTCTACATATCCTATTTTTCCATGGCACACTTTCCCTACCTCCCCCTCACCCCCACTCGTGTTACATGCACAACATTCAACCATTCTATAGAAGGGGTCCTGAATGCACGCAAACAATATTTGTGACATGGGACACCCCTGCCTAAGTCCCCTACCCATTACAATCTCCTCCCCCAAGCATCCATTAATCTGTACCCTCATCTTAGCTCCTTTGTTTAACGTGGTTACCCAATTAACTATTTCTTCCCCATAACCCTGCCTCCCAAGTATAGCTCCCAATGCTCCCCTTTCCACTCTGTCATAGGCCCCCTGGCAGTCTAAAGCCAACAACGCCGCCCCCTCCCCCCCTTTTGACTCCACAAAACTTCTCAGTATTCCATGACCTTCAATCATCGACCTTCCAGACAATCCATACTGCGTTTTCGAAACCACTCTCCCTACCACACATTTAATTAAACCAATTACCCAAGACTTTAGCAAACAACTTATAATCTGCACATAACAGTGATATGGCATGGTACTCCTTGAGGGTGTGCTGCCCCTTACCCTTCGGGACCAACACTACAACTGCTGTTGCTTGCTTGTCCCCCATCACACCCTTCTCCTTCATCTGATTTAATAACCCAACCATGAAACCCCTTATCACCTCCCAATGTTGTAGATAAAATTCAGCCGGGAGACCATCTATTCCCGGTGCTTTGCCCTTCCTCATTCCCCGTTATTACCCCTCCTAAAGCCTTCCTATCACTATTCCCTAAATTACACGTCACATACTCACACACCTTCTCTAAAGCCACATTCCCCACCCTCCTACTTGTCCTTCATACCATTTATCTGCATACGCACACATTCCTTTCACAGCCCGTATCTCCTGACCTACCCTATAACCTCCCGCCATCTCAAGTACCTCTAACCTCGGAATAGCTGTAACCTGCTGTCTTTGTTTTTGACGTCGCAATACACACGCCGATGGCATGCCTCCCCTCTACCCCCTGCCTGCACCCTTACTGCTTGAAACCTCTCATTTTGTAACTCCCTCAGTCTCCCCTTTACCTCGACAATTTCATCCATAGGATAGTTGCCCCCCACAGCCCCCTGCCCATAACAACCTCTTAACCTGTCCTCTAAATAATTTGAAAGTCCATATTTTAAATTATTTAGATTTTTACTCTTCCTCACATAATATTTCCTAATCCTTTCCTTGGCTACACAATCCCACCATTTCACGACATCTTCCACCCCCTGTGCATCTTCACTAAGTTCCTTCCATAGGACAGAAAATCCTTCTAACCCCTCCTCATCACTCAATACACTTACATTTAATTTCCAGTAACTCCTGTATATTTCCGCAAGCCCCTCCCACCCAACCTCCACCAACACTGCTCTATGATCCGACCATGCTATTTCAACAGTTTTGAAAGATCGCACTACAACCCCGTGAGAAAGATACACTCTATCTAACCTCGCTGTATACCCACTCCTAACAAACGTATGCTCTGTCTCCCACGGCCCCCCCCTCAAACGCATCCTGTAACCGAATATCCCTCATTAAATCTCTGAGGGTCACCGACACATAGCCTGCCCCTTTCGGTTCCACGTCGGCCCTCTTAATAACGCAGTTCCAATCACCTCCTACTATTGCCACCTCCGGTAATGCATGGAAGAAAAACACAAGGTCCTCACACACAAACTCCTGCTTCACCTGTACGTTATTCTCTGCAGGCACGTACACGCTTATAAAGGCCACACGTTTGCCCATCCACCAACCATCCACGCGCAACACCCTTCCCCCTCCCCCTCACTTCTCTGCAAAACAAACGGGCTCGCCTCCCTAATTAGTATACCCACCCCTCTTTTCAAAGGGGCAGATGGCAGGGTTACCATCTGAAACCCGGCCACCTCCAACACCCTACCCTCCTTAAAATTATGCTCCTAAAGGAACACAACATCCACTCTAGATTTATTCAGAAACATTCTAGACCATTCTCTCTTTACACTATTACACAAACAGAATCAGTAATGATGATAGAGTCAAGCTCAGTGTCAAAGGTTAGCTTTAGCGCCATTAGGATTGCAAACAATTCAGTTTGCAGTGTAGACGCCCAGTTGTTAATTCTTGTGCCTAACTCAACAAATTTATTATCATTACTAACTAGGGAGGTGGCAACAAGAGCAGATGCAGCCCTGCTAGAAGACTCCTGTTTAGATCCATCAGTGTATATAACTTGTGATAGCTTATTACTAACAGCTAGGTGAGAAATTTCTTCTTGAGCAGTTGCTTTAACAAGTGATTTAAGGAAGGGTTTACTAGCAATGAGCTTCTTGGGAGGGACTTGCAGGTATGTGATATTAAATGAACACATCTTCCATGGAGGGGTGAAATGCTCTTGTTGTCTACAGTGATACAGTCCATGCAGGTTATAGAACTTGATGCAATTGCACGTTTTTACAATCCATTTAGATCTGTGTGTATTTACTTCTAGACACTTGATAAGATTCATTGATATTTGCACATTGGCTTTGACTACATTTCATGCAGAAATGACATTCTACCCTATGATACCTATCTTGAAACTATTTTTACAGTGTACACAGGTTTTCATGATGGAAATTTTCTTATTTTCAGTGTTGGATATATACAGAGGAAGCTTGGTGTTTGAAATTTATTGGTTCCTAGGTGGCATTCGAACTGCAAAAAGTTTGATGCCCAAAATAGTATTTCCCATTTAGCTACATCTGTCCCTTGAATAGCTTCTTTGTTCTTACGAATGTACACACTGTAGATGTAGCCATAAAGTACTCTCTGACAAGTTCCAAAATCTCGTTTGTCATCTTCACTCTTTGAAAAAATTTCTTTTTCTAATTCAATAATGGTTATATCTGTTTTACTCTTACCATTATTTTTGCACTACAGCTCGTTTGGACTCCAGAAAAATGTTCAAAGACTTGTCAATTCTTCTGAACAAGATTGTTCGGACTCGGTTCGTTTGAGTTACGGTTCGTTCGAACAGAGAGGTTCCACTGTACAATAATTTATAGTTTCAATCTCAAGGTATTTTATCCAGAGTGGTATTTTCTTCCGTGACATCGGCCTTCACGCGGCCATGTTGACAGAGCCATCTGTCATTCAGACCTTGAGAGGAGTCTCAGGTAGTCCTCTGACGGTTCGTGGGCGTACAACGTTAGAATTTGTGGTCCGGGGTCACAAGCTATCCGCAAAAATCTTAGTCCTTGATGATGTTGTTTTTCCTGGCGACCTGCTTATCGGGTTTAAGACCATGGCAGACTTTAAGATCCGCTTAGATCCAGCTGAGTGAAAGGGAGATTTCAATGGAGTGGATGTGCCCTTCTGGGGCATATGCTTAGGATCCATTACGTGCTACTCTGTCTCGGAGTATGCACAGTGTCTGGAATCGTTGGAAACCGGTGGTTTCCGTAGCACATTCTCCCCGAGGTCGGCCTCTTGTCCTGATCAACTTCGTAAGAGAGCTAGCTCGTTTCTCGTCACCTCCTGGTCATTAGCGCTCAGTTACCAGTGAAACCCCATCTGGGGATGCCCAGTCTAACCTTCACTCTAACTCTAGCGTTGATGTAGAGAACAGCAGTCGTCAAGCCGCAGTCTCCCTGTCGGCAGGCAACTGTCTGACTCGTGTCATGGCATCAGCGAGCAGAGTTACTACTTGTACAAAGTATGACGTCACTTTGTCAGCTAACTGGCTCATTCCTATTATGGTGTACGTGAGCAGAGCTTTTGAAGGAGATCATGTGCTGGTCGACAACGACACGTGCAGAGTCAAGGGCCTCTCCCTTGAACCGTCCTTGAACACAGTTGCAAGTCCTACTTGTTAACATGCACAGTCGAAAATTTCCCCTGCGGTTGGATACCTTACTTGTCGATCTTGTCAGATTCCCTCACCCGGTGAGAGTGGAGGGTGAAGTCCCAGCTGACCTCCTCGTAAGTGCAGCTCTCCCAGATGAGTCTGTTGCTGACTCTTCCGACACCCGATCAGTGCAGGAAGATGATCTAGCTATGACAGACTATCCTGAAGAGGTTCCAAAACTTCTCCAGGTTCTCAATCGTGCATGTTCTGCAGTCGCGTTAGATGGTGAGCCCATGGGTTTGACCCCACTTATTTCTCACCGTATTCCACGTGACAAAGGTACTAAACCCATTTATGTACCTGCGTATCGCCTGCCGCATGAGCAAAGAGTCTTCGCTGAAGAACTCATTACAAGGATGCTCTGTGATTGAGTTATTGAGGAGTCCAATTCCCTGTGCAATGCTCCTCTCATCCTGGTTCCCAAGATAGACGGAACCTCTCGCCCTGTTATCGATTACAGGAAAATGAATGCGTGTACGATCCCAGACTGATTTCCGTTGCCAGTTCTGAACGACTTGTTGCAGAACATCAGTGACAATAAGGTCTTTTCGACTCTTGATCTTCTTCAAGGGGTTTGGCAGATCCCCCTCGATTACCAAAGCAAAAAGTTAACAGCTTTCTCTATGCCAACCGGTCATTACCGGTTCAGGAGGATGCCCTTCAGCTTGCGCAGAACCCCGATCACGTTCAGCCGTTTCATGACGACAATTTTCGTACTCTCATAGGTGGCACGCTCATGGTCTACCTAGATGATCTAATAGTCATGTCGCAAGATGTCCCGACACATCTCAAGAAACATGGCAGGGTATTGGACAATCTAGCTCAGGGTAACCTTAAGGTAAAGCTCTCCAAATGTCAATTCCTCCGAGAGGAAATAAAATTTCTGGGTCACATAGTGACTCAGAATGGCATAAAGACAGACGAGTCTAAAATCTCGTCTGTGCAGAAATTCCCTAGACCTATGATGGCAGATGCAGTCCGTTCCTTCATAGGCCTGGCAGGTTTCTACCACACCTTCATAGCCGGTTTCTCCACTATCGCTGCACCCCTGACATGCTTACTCAAGAAGGACGCCCCTTTTGAGTGGACATATGATCAAGAACGAGCTTCTGTTATCCTTAAGAACAAGTTAACATCAGCCCCAGTCCTTAGATTCCCTGATTTCACCAAGGCATTTACCTTGACGACGGATGCCAGTAAAGTTGGCATTGGTGCAGTCTTGTCGCATGAATCTAATGGTAAGCATCAGCCTATTGCTTATACTAGCTGTGTCCTTACTAAAGCGGAAGTCAATTACTCAGTGACAAAGCTAGAAGCTTTAGCCATTGTATGGGCCTTGAGTCATTTTCGGGAGATCATCTACCATTACCTTATCAATAAAGTTGCCTAACTGTTGCCTATGTGTCTTACCCACCAACCTGTCGGTATTGTATACCATTTTGATATTCAACCCCAGTGTAGTTAAGATGCGGACCACGCAGCTTGTTTTTCAGCGGGTATGAAAGAACCTCATGAAAGCTACTGATAGGTTCACTTCTGATCGCAATGCCCTAGCCAAGGAAAGCAGAGTGGAACCAGGATGCAAAGTTATGTTGCTCAACCCGGCGCAGAATTTGTTCCCAAATTCGTTGGTCCTTAACGTGTCCTCTGACAGCTCCGCGGCAATAAGTTCAAGGTGAGGGAGATTGCTACCGGAACTATCAAAGAAGCTCACCTTGACCACAAGATGTTGACCATGTGCAAGCCGAAGCAGAGCTGGAGTCGTGTGCGTTGCAAAGCCACAATCAGACTCATGCTAGGAACAACCCGTTTACTTCTTTACCCACTACTCCTGTTACTGATGACAGTCCAGTAAGGCTCCATACTAATGGCCTGAGACCCAGGACAACAGTACATTTCTGTGACATTGACCTACCTACTGATTTGTCTGACTCCTACGCTAGCTATGCTAATTGTTTGCTTGCAGAAATGGGTATAAATGCACACACATTGTATAGTTAGTTGATAATGGAGTCAGGGTGGACAACATCATGTAAATACATAAATAATTTTAGAAGGGTACCCAGAGTACCCTAGTGTTATTGTAAGTATGCGCACCCAGTGTCTCTTTTAAAGCCTGTATTAAGGTCAGGGCAGTGCCGCCCTTTGAGTCAAATGTAACACCTTAGGAAATGCTACCGTCAGTCATTGTTTGCAGATGTGAGGGTGCAACAGCGTTCGTGGACGAGTAGTCAAACCTGATGTTTAGCCCTTCGAACAACCTGCGATAGAAGATTTTAGTTCCAGTGCTGACGTCTCCTGGCTCTGTCCTCAATGAAGCTGTGTGGGCACGCCAGTTTTCTCTTCACTCAGGATGGGAGAGTTTTTTTTTTTTTTTTTTGCCTGCTGCATTTTATGTCCATTTTTTATTTACGAGTGAGCAAAAGCCAGTCTCTCCCTGGGGTAGCTATTGCAAGTAACTCTTTCACACCTTCGGGCCCTCCAGTATTGTCGCGTCGTCCCAACGCGACAACGTAGACAGCCATTTCTGTCTGCTAGTTTCAAATTCCGTGCCCAGGTCAGTGGGACGTTGGGTCCACTCTCTCTCACTTCACGGCTTACCCTCTGATGTTCAACAGCTCCCCTCCGTGGACTGACTATTGGTCATTCCCTCACTTTGCCCGTTGTGTACTCATTCCTATCCAATTAAAGCCAAACTAGTCGACGGTCGTATCTTTGCTACCTATCCTACCCACTTCGGCACTAAACATCTGTTCAACACAAAGAACAGTAATAACATTTATGACTGGGGTTTCTGGCTAGATATATCTTCACTCCAGTTAACCACCGCACACTCTATTTTGGTATCCTTATCTATACACTATGATATCACTATGTTATACACTGTGACCACTTTGGTTTACACTGTTTTGTGCTCACAATAACTGATACCATGTAAACCATACCCCCGGCCGGGATTGAACCCGCGGTCATAGAGTCTCAAAACTCCAGCCCGTCGCGTTAGCCACTAGACCAGCTAGCCACAATAAGATTCATCCAACTAGGTATATTTCTACACCATAGGAAAGTTAGCACAGGCACCTCTGTGACCACAAATGCATGTTTTTACAGACGAATCTCCAGCTAGCGTGGCCGTGACGAACTCTAGCTCAAGTCCCTTCACTGCCGTCAACATGACTTAAGAAATCGTAATGACACGATTGCAAATAAACCATACCCCCGGCCGGGATTGAACCCGCGGTCATAGAGTCTCAAAACGCCACGCTGGTCTAGTGGCTAACGCGACGGGCTGGAGTTTTGAGACTCTATGACCGCGGGTTCAATCCCGGCCGGGGGTATGGTTTATTTGCAATCGTGTCATTACGATTTCTTAAGTCATGTTGACGGCAGTGAAGGGACTTGAGCTAGAGTTCGTCACGGCCACGCTAGCTGGAGATTCGTCTGTAAAAACTTGCATTTGTGGTCACAGAGGTGCCTGTGCTAACTTTCCTATGGTGTAGAAATATACCTAGTTGGATGAATCTTATTGTGGCTAGCTGGTCTAGTGGCTAACGCGACGGGCTGGAGTTTTGAGACTCTATGACCGCGAGTTCAATCCCGGCCGGGGGTATGGTTTATTTGCAATCGTGTCATTACGATTTCTTAAGTCTGATACCATGTACTTTGCACATGGCATTGTTTAAGCCTATCGATTCCCCTGGTGGGTGTATGGCACCACTTCCTGTGTTCACTGTGCTCTATTTTTTATTTTTATTTTTATTTTTTTATTCAGATGATACTATTATTTACAAGATTAGTTCCGAGAACTGGAGAGATTAATTAACTTTATATATTCACTGGCACAGATCTATGCTTCTGGTACAAAGATGTTCTACAATAATCCATGAAAGCTATGGAGCCACGCCGTACCAGCTGCTGAATACAGTACTGCAGAGTAAAACTCAGTAGAGACACATTGCAGAATGCTTCAGGCCTTCAGTAAATAACAGTACTGCATCGACTTCAGCCCATGAACCCCAGCCATCCCCTTCGGCCAGTGAAACGCAACCATCCACTTCATCCCCCAAACCCCAGTCATCCAGTACAGCCCAGGAACCTTACCTCACTACTTCTTCCGCTTTCTTAGGTTATGCTAGGTTAAATTATCTGGAATTATACTATAATAACAAGCTTTAATGTATCTATAACATCTGTTTGCATTTAAAATCAATATACAATACTTTGTTTCACTTGAAGCGAACTGTGAATTTACAAGAAAAGATAAGCGGTTTTTCTCGAAGGTCGTATAGAATATAACCTATTTTTTCTTACAATGCTTGCTGTGGGAATTAAAACTACCTACATGTACTACAACATTACATTCATGCAGATAATTTGATTAGAAAACAACAATAATACTTTCTTTGCATTTGTTGTACCTCTGAGGTAATGGGAAATATTTTGAGACCCTCTGGTCACAAAGAGACCTCTCTTTGACAGCCATCACTCTCTGTCCATATCCAACCTGGACCAGAATTATTTAAGTATATAAACAACATTAACAATTGACGTTATTAAAGTTATTGTGTACTTACTGACTGGAAAAAAGGGAAGGGGTTACACATATACACTGATATAATAATACCACCACTTACCCAATTTTCATTGGTGGTCACTTGAGATCGTTGAAACACCCACAATACCTATCTCGTTATGACAAACCTAAACTGGCCAGCTAGCTTAATATAACAGGAAGGGTCACTTAACTGTGGGTGAGGAAGCAGCATTCCTTATAATCCTTATTTCTCTCTCCGATCTCAAAGTCCTGCTAACTTGATATGGTTCTTCCTTCAGCAGGACGATGTTCCCGATTTGTTTTGTTCTGATTTAGGAGGCGGAACTCCGTAAATCCTCTGTGACAATCCTCGGAACGGGGACACAAGGTTACCATACGTTCACTCTGGGAATGGCGACCATTATCACTGCACATATTCACTTAATTTAGTTTTTTTATCACTTATTTTTTCACATTTCACAAGGCGACACCATGTCCCGTTAATTTTCACTTGTTAGAGGTCGATGCACTATTTTTTGAATGCGATGAGAGATGATTAAACTGACGGGTATTTTCCCCACCATACCAACTCTCTCCGGCAGGCGTCCCTCACTATTTACACCACCCTATTATAGTAGTTCCATTAACTTTGGTTCCATATTACACACTTCCTATTTAGAAGTGAGGCCAGTATTTACACTTTCGGTCTTCGGAAATGCCAAATTCCTGGCTCCATTCTAGCCTGTTACCCATGCCATTCGAGCAAACCCACGAGATTCCCTCACGCCCGCGAAAAGACCGATCCTGTTGGTTCCTTTGCACTCCCAAATATATTTTAAACCAACATCAATACACTAATATACATATTTCATTAAAAAAATTATACAATATAAATTTGGCAAAATTACATAAAAATTTTCCACACTTTCATTTTCAAGGAGGGCTTTGGGATATTGACAGTTTAGAGGGACATCCAAACTTTACACATATGGTCCTATATATGATAAGCTATGTAACTGTATTTGTGTATACCTGAATAAACTTACTGTCGTTTCTGAGGGCCTCTGCAAAGACAGTGATTATATATGAGTGATGGTAAAAGTATTGGGTCACTCTGGCCGGGAGGGAAATGGCCAATGTGTTAAAAAGAAAGGCGTTCATTCCATATATCGCGTTTTTGCGTATAGCTACGTTTTTTTTTTTATTCGATGTTGCTCTCCCGGCCCGGGTCTTTTCCTACGTTTTTCTGGACCGTATTGGGCGTAAAATGTATAATGTATAGAATTAGATACTCAACACCTAAGAAAAGAAAAAAATTCACTTGTTTGTTTCGTTAAAAAAAAAAATTAAGTTTTTGACTAAACTTATTATATTTGTTATTGCTAGTTTCTTACTATATCATCTTGATTAATAAGTCCCATGAGAAGCGTTTAATGTTTTTATATTGTTATTTACTGCAGTGTGCCTCTCTACACTCCAAAGAAAATTTGCGTGTCACTCCGTCCATAGAACACGAATCAACACATAACAAATAACTATAAGAAATTTATAAATATCCTTCATAAACAAGAAAAAAATTACGATTTCGTAAATCTTTCCTTTTTCTTACTTGTTGATGTAGAATGTTTGCAGATGGTTTCGTATCTCAAATTAGCAGTAAATGTTTATAAGATAGTTAGTTAGTTAGTTAAAGATTAGCCGGTATTCTCCCGGCCCGGGCCCTTTCCAAGTGGTGTCCCGGCCTTGGCTCCCTCTTTAGGGAGTGTCTGAGACCTAAGTCTCCCATGGGAGGAGGCACAAGTACCTCCTCATCTTTGGGACCAACTGTCCCCAGGCCTAGCCACGAGCTAGGCCCCTCTGGTCTGCCATCCTCTCCCCAAGGGGGCAAATGGGAATGACAGTCTTATGAGCTAAAGGCTCGGGCTCAGGCACCTACCCTACCCTAGAAGGGTTAGGCATGGTGTCGATCTTTATAAGATAACTCACTACTTATATATGTTTTGCCGAATAGATAAAATTGGTCATTTAGCAAGAACTTATTTAAAATTAAATGCTCTCTAAAATGTTCTTTTATACGCTTAAAGTTATATTTTTTCATTTATGTTAATGTAAAAATTAATAATTTTTACATTAACCTTAGAAACTAATTATAACATGAGCATTTTAATTTAGCCTAATCCAATAAAATATGTTTGATATAAGTTAACAATAATCTAATAATAAACAAATACAATAAATTTTTTTTGTTGGATTCAGAATGATTTTTACGAAATTATTGTGTAAACAAATTTTCGTCTTGACCTATTCCAAAAGAAGTGAGTTGCTATTTAAGCCATAATCGCAAGTTATACTTATTCGGCACAACACACACACACACACACACTCACACAGTGGGTGCAGGCGTGGGGGTACAAGGCTCTGAGAACCTTAGTGTTTTTAAGGAGTGCAGTAACTGCTAGCAGTAATCAGTGGTAGTGACAACATCAGTGAACAATCCTATGAGTGATAACTAAAGTTATTAGTTAAAATAAAAGTCGAGAGGAAGCCTGAAATCATTAATATTTCAAAGTACCAAACCATTAGTGGCTAGTAGGCACCTGTTGCCACACATATTCAAATATACAAAGATCAAAGTGAGTGTGGAAGCGGGTGTTCAAGAATTACCAGCATTTGGATAACAAGTGAAATGTGGGGCACCATACAGTGAGAGGGAAAACGTTAATAAGCAAAAGGAGAAAGGAAAAATAAAACATATAATAGGGGAAAGTGGCAGAGTAGGCCTGCTGAAGCAGTGACGTCACAACAAGTGGCGTGCCATTATTCAAATAAAGTGAAGTGTATATAATGTGAAGTGTATACTATCATAAGTGAAAAGTGAAATCACGTGAGGAACGCGGGATGTATGAGCATATATGGTTATAAACATCACAGGTGAAGGATCTCCAAAATAGTGATAGAAGGCCTATGTACGACGACTAGGTCATCAGCATCTGGCAACCTGTCACCGCACTGCTGCCAGCGCAAGTACTGCTCACCTACTGTGGTTGCAAGTTGTCAGATTCTGGTCTCTGCATCACTGTTAGATACTGGTCACTCACTCCTGCAAGCTATTACCAGAATTAGGGTAGAAATAGCATAGATAAGGTGAAGATAGTGTTGACAAGAGTGTGAGGTGTAGAGCAGACTAGCGAGGTGTAACATAGGGGTAACGTAGTATTACTACCGGTAGTTATTAGCAGTATGAACACTTAGGAAGCTAGGAAGTCCTCTCTCAATGTGAGCAAGGAATAGGATAATAACCAGCAGTAACTGATACTTAAAACCAGAAAGGGCAATAAGTGGAGAGAGTAGCATTACAAGGAAAAACAACTGGGACTAAATATGAGCCTACACGACAGAGAGGCATAACAGACCTTTCAAACACAGCAACCCCTCCCCTACTCCCCTAACCATCTCTCCCTCACACACATACACATACACACACACACACACACACACACACACACACACAAGGGTAGACACTTATAGAAGCTTTGGACCCTAGTACCAATTTCTGCCAAACACACGACCAAACACACATACACACACCTCTACTAGCCAAATACACACACACACACACACACACACACACATACAAGACCGCATACAGAGTATAGGCTAGGTGGACAAAGACTACAGACCTCACTCAGGGAGAAAGACCTTGGGGTGACAATAACACCGAGCACATCACCGGAGTCACACATCAACCAAATAACAGCTGCAGCATACAGGCGCCTGGCAAACCTGAGAATAGCATTCCGATACCTTAATAAGGAATTGTTCAAGACACTGTACACTGTGTATGTTAGGCCCATACTGGAGTATGCAGCACCAGTCTGGAACCCACACCTGGTCAAGCACGTCAAGAAGTTAGAGAAAGTACAAAGGTTTGCAACAAGGCTAGTCCCAGAGCTCAGGGGAATGTCGTACGAGGAAAGGTTGAGGGAAATCGGACTGGTGACACTGGAGGACAGAAGGGTCAGGGGAGACATGATAACGACATACAAGATACTGTGGGGAATAGGCAAGGTAGACAGAGATAGGATGTTCCAGAGAGGGGACACTGGGACAAGGGGTCACAAATGGAAGCTGAAGACTCAGACGAGTCACAGGGACATTAGGAAGTATTTCTTCAGTCATAGAGTTGTCAGGAAGTGGAATAGCCTAGCAAGTGAAGTCGTGGAGGCAGGAACCATACATAGTTTTAAGAAGAGGTATGATACAGCTCAGGAAGCAGAGAGAGAGAGGACCTAGTAGCGATCAGTAAAGAGGCGGGGCCAGGAGCGGAGTCTCGACCCCTGCAACCACAATTAGGTGAGTACAATTAGGTGAGTACATACATACACATACACACACTCCCTTACTAGGCGAGTACACACACACACACACACTCGTGGAGGAGTCACGTGGTTTGAGCTCGTGTTTTGGTGGTAATTTCTGACTGTACCATAAGGAATAGATTGTGGGATATAGGCGTGTGCACGCATAAGAGTGAATATAATCACTTAAGCCCCGAAAAAAGGAAATATAAGCGATCACAGAAAAGCAAACATAGTAAATAGCGAGTTACTATGTGGGGGCCGTTGGAAGGAAGGTGAACGGTTGTGTCAGCCCTAAGTAGTGTTGCCATAATAACGCAGTGGGGTATTTGAAGAATAAGCGCGACTCAAGACCAGGGAGATAAGAGATATGTATAGATGTGTCAGTAAATACAGTGAGTGAAAAAAAATTAGAGGAGCTAGAAACTAGTGCATACAGGAAGTTAGTGGAAAAATTACCGAGAAGCATCAAGCATTTTTCAACTACTGGGACCCAGGAGGGACGACAACATTACTACACTGCCAGCCACACGTAATATTCACCTAGTTTGAGTTGCATGGGGTCAGCACCAGTCTCTAGCTGGAAATTGGGGGTCACTCTCCTCGAGCTATCAGAATTAGAATAAGCAGCATCTACTGGTATTTAATAGAATTTATTGAGGTATAGGAGAGTTAAGCAGTTAATGACAGGTAGCCTAGCATGAGAGATAGCCTAGCGAAGCCTAGTATACAGAATTGAATGTAATTTTAGGCACAAGACAGTACAGTGGGAACCAAGAGATTGGGAACATATGCAAAACATATGTAGTACATACGAGGGAAATAAGGACTGCTTACATAAACACATGCATACACACACATACACACACACCACACACACACACACACACACACACAAACACACACAAACACAAATGCAAACACACACACACACACATACGCACATACACACACACACATATACAGGATTTCACACCTTTATGCGAATTTACGTAATTTTATGCACACAAGACAGTACAGTGGGAACCAAGAGATAGGGTACATATGCAAAACATACGTAGTACATACGAGGCAAATAACGACTGCTTACATAAATGCACGCATACACACACACTAAGTGAGAACAGGATCTGCTGTTAGGCACTTGAATAGCTGTAGCACACACACACACACACACATATACATACACACGCATATACTGGATTTCACACCTTTATGTGAATTGACCCTCTAACCCTTCCTTCTCTCTCTGTTTCTTTGTCTCTTTTCCTCTCTTCCTCTCTCTCTCTTTCTATTCTTCTCTCTCTCTCTCTCTCTCTCTTTCTCTCTCTCTCTCTCTCTCTTTCTCTTACTCTTTCTGTCTCTTCCTCTCTCTCTCTCTCTTTTCCTCTCTCTTTCTCCCTTTCTCTTTCTTCGTCTCTCTCTCTCTTTTTTTTTTTTTTTTTACACAGGGATTGACAAGGTTAAGGATCCCTAGCTTTATTGACAAGCTATTTACAGGTTAAGGATTCCTAACTTTATTGGCAAGCTAAGAGCTGTTACCTACATCAGCTCATTTGAAAGCATTTTTATTGTTATGAGACATACCAGTAGGGAACAGGATGAAGTTGGAGCCATCTGTGGGCCAGCATTTTCATTTGGTCAACTGACTTTATCTCATTGACATCATTATGCTGGGTATATAGGAACTCAGATGGAGTGAAGTTCTGGAGAAGGGTACAGCCAGAGTGAAGTTCCTGCATTCTGCCCGTCTTGTGGCATAAAAGCTTGTTTCACGCTGGCCTCAAAGTGGATCCAAGTGTGGTACTTTGACAATATTGGCCTTGTACATAACAGTAAGGCCACCCACATCCCTCCTATGTTGAAGGCTCTGCTGAAATGACAGATCTATCCAGGATGGGTCGAGGCGAGAGATGAGATGTCTTGCTCTGTTCTCTACTCTGTCAAGCAGTCGCAGATGAGAGGGGGGGCAGGCAAACCAAGAAAGTGGAGCATACTCAAGGTGCGAGCGTACTTGTGCCTCGTACAGAATCTTGCAACCCCTACTGTCAAGTAGATGCGAGATACGGCGAAGTGCTGTAAGCTTCCTGACTGCCTTGTTTGCAAGATTTACAACATGGTTCTTCATGGTTAGTTTGGAGTCAAATTTCACCCCAAGGATATCAACTTCTTCTCCAGGTGCCAACACCCTCCCATTCATCCTTACTACTGCACCAGCATTACCATCATGGTGCCTAGAGACAATAATCATTTGCGTTTTCTCAGGTGCAAATGTTACTTGCCATCTATTTCCCCAAGCGCCTGGAACCAATCTTGGGCGGAAAAACATTATATACTGAGCCAAAAAAGGAGAATTAGTGTGCACTACCTAGCAGAGTTTACTGCCAGAGGGGAATCATAGGCCTGTGTTCCGTGTGCAAAATAATAATAATAGAACTTTTCTTTGTCAGAGGAAAGAAAGTCTCCCTGATAACATTGTGTATACATAGTGTATAGTGTATACTACAGTGGCTCCCTAGTATATAGATGATAAAGGATAAAGTGTCATTTGAAAACAGGTGAATCTGTAAATGAAGTGATAAGCCTATAGAGGCAGGTGCCAGAAGTCGCCAGAAACTTACCACAGTGGTCAGCTGTTTTAATAATCTTCCTGGCCTGCTAGTGTACTCGCATATAATCTAGTGATACCAGTGAATAGCAGAATACAGTGTTGTAGTAGCAACTAACCAGTATTATAATGGTACTTAGTGGAGTGGAGTGACTTTCATTAGTTTCTTTTTTCTTGAAATACCAGACGTATACTGTGAATTTCATGTAACCTGTAGTTACCAGCGGTCGCAATATACACAACGAGAAGCAATTATTACTACAGAAAAAGCGTCCTTCCTCCAAAATTTCCACCAGTCAACTATAGTGATAATATAGCATTTATTGTGGTGGAGACGGAAAAAAACTAGAAAAGCTAGATACAGTGATTGATAAACAAGGATTGAGGCTCGACCGTTCGTCACTGTAGGAGCTGCCAGAAATCACCGGCTCTTCAACACGCAAGTTATACTTTTGTATCAATCAAATCACATATTACTCGGGTAGATAATTTCAAGTAGATCCTTCATGTGTTAGCCCAAATCACCGACTAGTATGTTTTAAATAAGTGACCCACTGATCAGATCAGATCGACTGGTCCGAACCCTCGACTGGTCCGAACCCTTGATGGTCCGAACCCTTGACTGGTTTCAAACGGATTCGTTGGACAATAAAGCAGACTGTAAACGGATGGGGTAGTAAGCGCCCTTATCAAACACAAACAATAAATATAAATCAGGAACGTACACGGTAAGCTGTCCAATTAGTTAGAAATAGAAATACAAATAGCTAGAGCTTCATTTAGGGAGGTTATTAATAGAGTATTCAAGAGGTTGCTAGTAGAATTACAGTAAATCAACCACTCAAATCATTATGAAGCTCTGTATAGTCTGCAGTCAATCAAACAAACGGGCTTCCACATGGATAAATTGTCATTTTTGTGGAAATTGGTGTCACGCCCCTTGTGCAGATATCCAAGAACTAGCTACAAGCAGTATTAAAACAGGGAAGTGTTTTTGGGTATGCCCAAATGAGGAAAATCTGTGGACTAAAATCACAAGGGTATTAAAAGAGGATAACATCAAAGCTGCTTTCATAGACAACCTGGAAGCTTTCTACAACAGATGGGAACATAAAAAGTCTGGGCTGAATGGTACTGCCCTTGATACTGGCCATGTAGTCAGAAACTGTAAGGCTGGAGGTGATGTCCTGGTAGTCAGTAAATGTGGGGCTGATAGTGCTGTCCTGGGAGACAGTAATGGTGAAGCCGGAGGTGCTGTCCTGGGAGACAGTAATGGTGAAGCTGGAGGTGCTGTCCTGGGAGACAGTAATGGTGAAGCTGGAGGTGCTGTCCTGGGAGACAGTAATGGTGAAGCTGGAGGTGCTGTCCTGGGAGACAGTAATGGTGAAGCTGGAGATTTTGTCCAGGTAGTCGGGAATTATACGCAGGAAGGAATACATATAAATGACCTCATAGGGACAGGAACCGTAGTGGGGAAACAAGTGTAGTCAAAGATAAGATAAAACCAATATTGCAAACTAGAAATACCACAGGAAATAGCAAACAAGAGGACTCCACTAGCTATAGTGAGGATATATTACCAAAAACAACTGGAGGGAGCTCTATTGTTGGTGCTAGGGAGGATAGGAATAAGACAGGGAAACATGCACCAACAGGGAATACAGTCACAGAAACCCAAGGCAAACGGAAACCAAGCCTGTGCACATACTATGCACTTGGTATCTGCAGACATGGGAAATCTGGAAAAACAGATGGGACGTGCAACTATGACCACCCTAGAAAATGCCATGCCCATATGACAACAGGAAAATGCAAACTCCCTTCCTGTAAGCTTTTTCACCCTGAAATGTGTACCTCTTCAGTACAGGAAAGACTGTGCTATAACTTAAATTGCCAGGCACACCATCTAAAGGGTACAAAAAGATACAAAACATCCAGGCCATGGGAAAACCTGGGTAGCCACAGCCACTCGAGAGGGAGAGGTTTTTTAGTTCCAGGAAGGAAAAAAAACTGGCAGGAAATGGCAGAAATCGTACACCAAATACAGTCATACCTGGAGTGGAACCACAGTTGATGGCCTCCACTCCAAACCAACAGATACAGATACTAATGCCGGAAAAAAAATTACCCCCACCCCCAGTACCAACAATACCACCAGTCCGATGACATTCTTCTTTGCAAATATACAGGGTCTAAAGCCAGCAACAAACAACAAAATACCTTTCATCCGTGGACTGCTTGCAGAGGCAAAGGCAATGTTCGCGGCTTTCACTGAGACCCACATAAAGGATCACTTGGACAACGAAATATGGATCCCAGGTTACAACCTATACAGATGTGACAGAGTGAACAGGCAAAAGGGGGGGGGGGGGTTGTACATTGCAGAGTCACTTGTTTGCACAGAACTGCTAAATGCCTCAAATGATGTAGTGGAAGTTTTAGCAGTAAAGGTCGAGAACCAAAACCTAGTCATTGTGGTAGTCTACAAGCCTCCGGATGCAACATCCCAGCAATTCCAGGAACAGCTGTTAAAAATTGACCACTGTCTGGAAAATCTTCCAGCTCCTGCACCCAACATCTTGCTCCTGGGGGATTTCAACTTAAGGCACCTAAAATGGAGGAATATAGCAAATAATATTGTTGCAGTAACAACACCAGGAGGCAGCTCTGATGAAAACTCACACTCACACGAGCTTTTAAATCTCTGCACAAAATTCAATTTAAACCAGCAAATAATAGAGCCTACTAGACTGGAGAATACACTAGACCTCATCTTCACTAACAATGATGATCTGATAAGAAATGTCACCATATCAAAAACAATATACTCAGATCACAACATAATTGAGGTTCAGACATGTATGCGTGGAGCCCCAGACCGACATAATGAGACTAGTCACGAGGGAGCATTCACCAAATTCAACTTCAATAACAAAAACATAAAGTGGGACCAAGTAAACCAAGTCCTAACCGATATAAGCTGGGAAGATATACTAAGCAACACAGACCCCAACGTATGCCTAGAACAGATTAACTTGGTGGCACTCGATGTATGCACAAGGCTTATTCCTCTAAGAAAAAGGAGGAGTAGATGTAAAATAGAAATAGACAGGCGCTCCCTTTACAGGCGACGGAAAAGAATAACAGAGCGGCTAAAAGAGGTCAATATATCTGAAATGCGAAGGGAGACACTGGTCAGAGAAATAGCAAGCATCGAACTCAAGCTAAAGGAATCTTATAGGAGTCAGGAATCGCAGGAAGAACTAAAAGCCATAAATGAAATCGAAAGAAACCCAAAGTATTTCTTCTCCTATGCCAAATCAAAGTCGAGAACAACATCCAGTATTGGGCCCCTACTTAAACAAGATGGGTCCTACACAGATGACAGCAAGGAAATGAGTGAGCTTCTCAAGTCCCAATATGACTCAGTTTTTAGCAAGCCGCTAACCAGACTGAGAGTCGAAGATCAAAATGAATTTTTTATGAGAGAGCCACAAAATTTGGTTAACACAAGCCTATCCGATGTTATCCTGACGCCAAATGACTTTGAACAAGCGATAAATGACATGCCCATGCACTCTGCCCCAGGGCCAAACTCATGGAACTCCGTGTTCATCAAGAACTGCAAGAAGCCCCTATCACGAGCCTTTTCCATCCTATGGAGAGGGAGCATGGACACGGGGGTCGTCCCACAGTTACTAAAAACAACAGACATAGCCCCACTCCACAAAGGGGGCAGTAAAGCAACAGCAAAGAACTACAGACCGATAGCACTAACATCCCATATCATAAAAATCTTTGAAAGGGTCCTAAGAAGCAAGATCACCACCCATCTAGAAACCCATCAGTTACACAACCCAGGGCAACATGGGTTTAGAACAGGTCGCTCCTGTCTGTCTCAACTATTGGATCACTACGACAAGGTCCTAAATGCACTAGAAGATAAAAAGGATGCAGATGTAATATATACAGACTTTGCAAAAGCCTTCGACAAGTGTGACCATGGCGTAATAGCGCACAAAATGCGTGCTAAAGGAATAACAGGAAAAGTCGGTCGATGGATCTATAATTTCCTCACTAACAGAACACAGAGAGTAGTCGTCAACAGAGTAAAGTCCGAGGCAGCTACGGTGAAAAGCTCTGTTCCACAAGGCACAGTACTCGCTCCCATCTTGTTCCTCATCCTCATATCCGACATAGACAAGGATGTCAGCCACAGCACCGTGTCTTCCTTTGCAGATGACACCCGAATCTGCATGACAGTGTCTTCCATTGCAGACACTGCAAGGCTCCAGGCGGACATCAACCGAATCTTTCAGTGGGCTGCAGAAAACAATATGAAGTTCAACGATGAGAAATTTCAATTACTCAGATATGGTAAACACGAGGAAATTAAATCTTCATCAGAGTACAAAACAAATTCTGGCCACGAAATAGAGCGAAACACCAACGTCAAAGACCTGGGAGTGATCATGTCGGAGGATCTCACCTTCAAGGACCATAACATTATATCAATCGCTTCTGCTAGAAAAATGACAGGATGGATAATGAGAACCTTCAAAACTAGGGAGGCCAAGCCCATGATGACACTCTTCAGGTCACTTGTTCTATCTAGGCTGGAATATTGCTGCACACTAACAGCACCTTTCAAGGCAGGTGAAATTGCTGACCTAGAAAATGTACAAAGAACCTTCACGGCATGCATAAAGGAGATAAAACACCTCAATTACTGGGAGCGCTTGAGGTTCCTGAACCTGTATTCCCTGGAACGCAGGCGGGAGAGATACATGATTATATACACCTGGAAAATCCTAGAGGGACTAGTACCGAACTTGCACACGAAAATCGCTCACTACGAAAGCAAAAGACTTGGCAGACGATGCAACACCCCCCCCCCAATGAAAAGCAGGGGTGTCACCAGCACGTTAAGTGACCATACAATAAGTGTCAGGGGCCCGAGACTGTTCAACTGCCTCCCAGCATACATAAGGGGGATTACCAACAGACCCCTGGCAATCTTCAAGCTGGCACTGGACAAGCACCTAAAGTCGGTTCCTGACCAGCCGGGCTGTGGCTCGTACGTTGGTTTGCGTGCAGCCAGCAGCAACAGCCTGGTTGATCAGGCTCTGATCCACCAGGAGGCCTGGTCACAGACCGGGCCGCGGGGGCGTTGACTCCCGGAACTCTCTCCAGGTAAACTCCAGGCAAGCTGATATAGCTCTCAGCTGGTGATTGATGTAGCTTAGAGCAGCTGGCATTTCTTCTCTTCATCTCTCTCGTCCTCTCTCTCTTCTCTCTCTCTCTCTCTCTCTCTCTCTCTCTCTCTCTCTCTCTCTCTCTCTCTCTCTCTCTCTCTCTCTCTCTCTCTCTCTCTCTCTCTCTCTCTTTTCCCTTCTCCCTATCTTTCCCTTCTCTCCTTCTCTCTTTCTCTCACTCTCTCCCCCTTTTCCTTTTCACTCTCCCTCTCTCTCTCCTTCTACCTTTCCTCTCTCTCTCTCTCTTTCTTTATCTCTCTTTCTCTCTCTCTCTCTCTCTCTCTCTTTCTCTCTCTCTCTCTTTATCTCTCTTTCTCTCTCTTTCCTTCACTATAAAAAAAAAATGGTTGGGACTCGTAGGAATCAGGGAATAGATGACAATGGTATTGGTAGGGAGGAATGGATGGAGGAGCAGTGGAAAAGGATGGAGCAAGAATGGGAGAGAAAATTAGGAGAGCTTTCTGAAAAAAATGGAGAAAGAGCTCTCTGCGAAATGGGAAAAGAGGTTGGAGGAGACAAAGAAATTGGAAGCACAAGTCGAAACTGCAGCAGACAGGGTAAGGGTCCTAGAATTTGAGGTAAACAGGCTGAAGCAAGTCTCAGGGGCAGTGACCAGAGAAGGCACACAATATGAAGCTGAGAGGATGAACAGGAAGGAAGGAGATATGAATTATGCTAAGGTCCTATCAGCCTGCAAAGAAGGGTCAGGGAGTAAAAGGAAAGAGCAGCTGGGTGCAGATATAGAGGGAGATAAGTTGAATGCTGAGGCACAACCATGCTACCAAGAGCCACTGGAAAAATCAAGGGAGAAAATGACCATATACAGACAGGAACCAGAGTCACAGAGGGAGAGTCAATGGGAGTAGAAAATGGCAAAATCAGTGTTTATCCATGGGCTTCGGGAGAGAGAAGAAAATCATCACAGAAATAGGGGGAAAAGACATGGACGAGATTGTAAATTTTCAGAGAATAGGGGGGTACATGAAGGGGAGAGACCGACCAATCAAGCTGATTCTCAGGACAGAAACAGTGAGGAACAGGATCCTCCAAGAGAAACCAAGGTTGAAAAACTCGGAAGAGTACAAGAAGGTGTTCCTAGACAGAGACAGAACACAGAGAGACAGCAGCTGAGGGAGTGGACAAAAAAGCGAAAGGAGATAGGAAAGGAAACAAGGATGGAACAAGCAGAGGTCAGTCAGAGCAGAACAGAGAAGCAAGGTCAAGCACACACAACTATCCTCAGAACCCCACAACCTATCACACTATCCCAACACACACTACAATCCATACCCACAGCTTCCACCCAACCCCCAATCATAGAATCCCACAGTATGCTACCAGGTCTCCCACCCCTACAGGCCCCCCAAACCACAGTATTGGAAAGGAAACTGAAGGTATGGTACACAAACGCTGATGGAATAACAAACAAGTGGGAGGAGTGGCACGAAAGAGTCAAAGAGACATCACCGGACATCATAGCACTCACAAAAATCAAGCTTACAGGTATGATAACAGATGCCATCTGCCCAACGGGATACCAGATTCTGAGGAAAGACAGAAGGAACAAGGGGGGTGGAGGAGTGGCACTGCTGATCAAACACCGATAGATTTTTGATGAGCTGGAGAGAGGAGACAGTGGAGAAGAAAGTGATTACATAGCGGGAACGCTTCACTCTGGAGGTCCCAAGGTGGTAATTGCAGTGATGTATAACCCACCACAGAACAGCAGAAGACCAGGGCATGAGTATGACGAGAGCAATGGAGTGATGGTTGACACACTGTGTGAGGGAAAACTTCAATAGATAGGAGTAGCGAGGAAGTGTATAGTACCAATAGTTTCATTGCCGGCTACTTGTTAAGGTAGGGTAAGTCCAGCTCCCGCTATTCCCTCCCCCCCTTTTTTCCCCCTCCCCGAAAGTGATAGTTTGATTGCCAGCTGGTAGGGTCAGTCTAGCTCCCGCTATCCCTTCCCCTCCCTCTTTCCCCCCCCAAAGGTGACGTGTGGGGCTCCGGTCAAACAGTAAATCACTCGACTCACAGCCACAGCTCCCAACACTGCTGTAAGTACATGCCTGATCATATTTTAGTGGACTTATTGGTTGAAAGCTTCACCTTTGACCAATAATTAACTTAGTCCTTTCAGTCTTTATCTGTTAAATGTTTTAATAATCACCACATCTTTTAGGTATTGTACTTATCATGGAGAGTGATTTCTTAAGCAGTGGGTAATCTGTCTCTCTTTACAGCTTGGAATGACAGAGATGGTCACCTGCCAATCAACGAGAAGAATAGGAGACGGACTAACATCCTGAGACGTCCCATGTTTTAATCTATGTAAGCCAACACAGGACCTAACCCCTCATCATAGCAGTGGTAACGAACATGTGTTCCTGTCATCTGAAATAATTAGTCACGGCTACACTCTGTGAAGAACGAGCCGGTGGAGGTCACTAACACCTGCTTCTCCCCCCCCCACATCAGCAACGGCTACGATTTCAACAACACAGTGTCACCAACACCTGACACACCATTACCACGATATACCTATATTAGTGTTGAGAAATGGCATTACCAGCTAAGCTTAATTTTAAATTTAAATATAGGGAACACGTAGCTGATAAAAGACAGCAAATCGTCCACACAGCCGCCCCTGCAGACGAGGTCTTGAAAAGCTGTCGAAGTCATCTCTCAACGGGCTGTAAAGAGTTATAATTTGTAAGATTATAAATTACCCCTAGGGGGTGTTATGTCAGCATATTTCATTCACTGATTGCTGACAAACTTACTTGTGTGGACTCAAAAGTCCGCCCCTTACTGCCGACTATAGGTTGATTACAAACTCCTTGCGACTCAAGAACTGCGCACTCCCCCATACTACAAGAAATTCGTAACCTACCTTGCTCTTGTAGCGTGAGCTATGGTGTTCTTCACACCTTCGACAGATATCGGTGACTTGATAGAAGCTGAAGTGTCCTTGGATGTCCACGTCTTCCATAGTCTAGGAATACACACACTGGTACACTGTGTTCCACAAGATTTGTCTTTATTGTTCACAATCTTATCACTAAAGAAGCTGATCACACTTCTCTTAAGTGTTTATTGTGTTTTATGAGACACTTTGTTCACACTAATGCACAGATCGTTCTTTGTTGGTTATCCTGGCGTGAGTGTCACTCTCAGTAGAGTCAAAAGTAATCTGAAGATGCCACAGCGCCCCACGCCGTTACTCCCCTAGCACAAAGGAAAAACTGACCTAGTACTTTTGCTTCCTTGCCACTTCCTCGATGAAGCAAAGCAGAATATTTGATTCTTGCTGTCTTAAGGATAGACAACAATGTCCACTATCTTTACTATGGTAATAAAGTGGGAGCAGGATTTTCCTTAATTGTCCTGCTAAGGTAAGAGATGAACTGTCTTTTATTAAGCTACACTTTGCAACACAGGACCGCACGGAGCGTCGAGCCACGTCACATACTGGTACTGCATCTGGGGTCAATTACTCGCTGTAGCAATAAACAAGATATTTGCCCCTTCTGAGAGGGCTGGGCCCCTCAGGGTTGAAAGGGGCTGAAGGGGCTGAAAGGGGCTGATACCCCCCTTGTGGAGAAATTTTCTCCACACTGGGGGGCGGCGGAGGTTTGCTGCAGGTGAACTATTCATCACTTAACATTAATTTAATTTTCTCACTCGCCACCACTGCTGCTTGTCTTTTCTGAACAGTTTTAGTCTGTGTGGTTTTTGGAGAATCACTAATTTTGTTTTCAACACTGTAATTCTAACGGAACTAGTTTATTTATTGTCCGCTTATTCACTACACCTTTGCTTAAAACATCAACTGTTCTGATGATTCCATTTGCATCAGGATATATGGTCACAATTTTTCCAAGTGACCATTGGGACCGCGGACCATCATTGTCGATAATCACTATGTCACCAGGTCTTAAGGACTTATGATTTTCAGGAACACCAGCTCCATAGAAGTGTTCTCTCAATGAGGTGAGATAGTCTTCTCGCCAAATTTTCTCCCAACGTCCAATCACTTTATTAAAGTGTTTGAATTTACGTCTGAGTTGCTCAGGTTCGGAATAAGTAGGATCCTCTAAGATTTCTTTATCATTCATGGGAGGAAAAGGTTCGAGCCTTCTGCCATGGAGTAAATGAGATGGACTTAACACTTCTAAATTGTCCAGATCATCGGTAACATAAGTTAGAAGTCTGTTGTTGATTCTATTTTCTATTTCAGTCACAACTGTACGGAATTCTTCTAAGTCGATTCTCTGACGATGAAGAGCCTTCCTTAAACAACGTTTTACAATGCCGATCATTCTTTCATAAAATCCGCCGTGCCATGGAGATTTAGGAGGAATGTATCTCCAACGACAACTGCGTTGATTCAGCATCTGTTGTACTTCTGGTTGATCAAAGATCTTGCTTATATAAGCAGCACGAGCAACAAAGTTCGTTGCATTATCTGAAATCATCAGTCTGGGACATGCCCTTCTGGCTGCAAACCTTCTGAATAATTTGATAAAGGTTTCAGCAGACATGTCAGTGGCTACTTCTAGATGTACTGCTCTAGTTGTAGCACAAGTGAACAAACAGATGTACACCTTGATGGGAACTTTGTCAACTGTTTTGGTTAAAATTATTGGTCCAGTGTAATCTACACCTGTCACCTCAAATGGAGTGATATGACAAACTCTTTCAGAGGGATATGGAGGTGGACCTGGATACTGACATACTCGCATATCGTAGTGACGACAAGTAATACAGTCTTTTATTTGTTTTTTCACACTTTGTCGACCTTGAGGTATCCAGTAGGATTGTCGTATATGACAAAGTGTGTCAGCTACCCCACCATGTAACACGTTACTGTGGGCGTTTTGCACAATCAGTTTTGTTAGCCAATGATTCTTGGGGATCAATATTGGATGTATGGCTTCTTTGGGTAGTGAAGAATTATGAATTCTTCCTCGACATCTTATAATCTTTTCTGAGTCGAGATAAAGTCCTAAAGAATTAATCATGACAGGTTTCTTTGGGGATTTATCTTGTGTTTCTAGAAATTTATATTCTGTAGAGAAAACATCTTTCTGTATTAGTTTCATCCAGTATTTAATGGGTTCAAGATATTCATAATCAGGTTTTATTCCTTTAATGAATTTATGGACAAGAGATGTAACTCTTAAGAGTTTACCCAAAGATGAGTATTTAGATCCATCAATGACTATTTCTGTTGTGTCTGCAGTATTTACACAACTTATTTCTGCTGTGTTCAAGCAGACTGTTTCTTCTGGCATAATGTGAACTTTTTGCTGAGGCCAGTTATTTTCATTAGAGAGCCAGTTCGGTCCGTGGAGCCATAATTTATTATCCACAAATTTCATGAGTGGGACACCACGTGACAACGTGTCAGCTGGATTCTCTTGGGTAGAGACGTGGAGAAAGAGATAATCTCTCTGCATCTCTTTTATTTCTGCTACTCTATTCTGTACATAGACCAACTTACTCTTATTATTTCTTAACCATTGGAGAACTGCTTCATTATCACTCCAGATCACGGTTTTTTCAATAGTGAGATGATTACGTACTTTGTTGAGATAAACAGCTAATTTTGTACCTACATAGAGTGCTGTCAGTTCCAATTGTGGTACTGTTCTGACCTTCAAGGGTGCTACCCTGGCCTTTGAAGTAATTAGTGTACTTCCTTCAGCATTACTCATGTAAGCTACAGCGCCATAACCTCTGGTTGACGCATCACAGAACACATGTAATGTGTAATTGTTTCCCTCTTGACCTATTTGTCTGGGAAATGTAATTTGATGAAGTTGCTTAAACTCCCTGGATATTTCATCCCATGCTTGACTCATTTCTAGAGGCAGTTTCTCATCCCATCCAATTTTGAGCTTCCATGCATCTTGCATAAGCATTTTACCCTTTATGGTAATTGGTGAGACGAGTCCTAGAGGATCAAAACATTGTGATACCTCTGACAGTAAACTACGTTTAGTGAGTGTACTGCATGATTTATTGTTTATCTCTTTGAGACTCAAAGTATCTTCCTGTGTGTTCCAATTAAGTCCCAGCATATTGTTGCAATCAGGAATTTCAGTTTCAGGGAAATCTTCTTTGATAAGTTCCCTTAATTGCTTTGAATTTGTATTCCACATCCTTAGAGGCATATTTGCTTCTTTCATCTCCTTGTTAGCTTCTCTGTATAAGGAATTGAAATCCTCCTCTTTATATACAGTACCTTGAAGATTGTCCACATAGAAACTTTTCTTTAAGATTTCTGAAGGGACTTTCAGATTTCTTCAAATGTGTATTTAGAGTAGCTTCAAGTAAGAATGGAGAGGATGTTGCACCAAATAATACTGATTTGAAACGATAAGTTTTCACAGGACTTTGAGGATCATGTGGATTTTCAGGCCACAAGAATCGAGTATAATCTCTATCTATTTCTTGTAGTCCTACTCATAAGAAAGCTTTGGAAATATCAGCCGTGTAGGCATATGGGTTTGTGCGAAATTTCATAAGCACGTCTCCAAGCTTCTCAGTTAGTGAGGGTCCGGTCATCAGACAGTCATTAAGACTTGCTACATCTTTATTTGCACGTGCGCTGCAATTATATACAACACGTAGTGGAGTGGTTTCAGAATCTTTTCTGACTCCATGGTGCGGGAGATAATGAGCGTTTGTCTTCAACTTATCTTCGACTATTTCCTCAATGAATTTATTGTCCAACTGTTCTTGTATGATATTATCATAGACAGTCAGTAGCTCTGGATTCTTCCTGAGCTCATGTATTTGTGCTTTCATTTGTCCGAAAGCCATGCGATAATTGCTAGGCAGATGTGGTGGATTTAATTTCCATGGTAACCTAACCCAATACTGTCCATCTTTATATTTGACAGTGTCCAAATATTGGTTATAAGTCTGAGACTCTTGTGGGCTTGGTTTATTTACATCAATACCTATCGCATCTAAATCCCACAACTTATCAACTGGTTCATTCATTTCTTCCAGTAATGATAATTTTTGCTGTGGTACATGATCAGCGGTTATTCTCGTAACTAGTACATTTTCCACTGAATCAATATCAGCTTCTTTTCCACTTTGAGAGGGAATGGGACCACATATCATGTGGCCTCCTGCTGTTTTCAGCAAGTGAACATCATGTTTACTTACTATATTTTGCACAAAACAGTGATAATAATCACTTCCAATGATTAAATCAATTGGACTAATTGTGTCCGTCTGTATGTCAGGACAGGCTAACTTGACCTTAGCTGCTTTCAGTGCTGCAACTGTTTCTTTTAATCCCTGGATCTGCACAGATTTAGGCAAATCATCTACTACCACAGTTTCTACTGTTTTTTTTCCTGTTTCCTAGACCAACTGTGATTCTGGCTAGGTCATATGTCTATTTACCAGGATTGTGGAAAAAACCAGCTATATCTAACTGTATTTTGGCATAGGGTTGTTTATTCAGTTTCTGCAACACTGTTCTTCTTATGAAGGACCTTTGTGAGCCTTGATCAAATAATGTTAGCACATTGGTTTTGTGTAATTTATTAGATAACTCAACTCGAGCTATCGGGAGAGCAGTTGCTTTAAACTTATCTCTCACATTTAATGCTGTTGCTTGTTGACTTCCTGATTCTGTGGAAGTCTTCTGTTGTTCAGCAAAAGTATTTGGGCATAATGCTGTATGATGCATACCCTTGCATTTAAAACACTTCTTCAGCGAGCATTTACCTCCCTTGTGTTCACCTAAACACTTGATGCATCTTTTCAGCTGATGAACACGTTGTTTACGTGCCTCCATTGATGTGTATTGAATACAATACTGTGCCCAATGTGTTCCATCACAAAGTACACATTTTGGAGTACGTTTATGTATGACAGTCTGTTTACTGTTTGTTGTATTCACAGCTTGATAAATGCCTATATGGGATTTCCCATTCTGTGGTTTAGTGGGAGTAGGTATACTCTTTTTATACCGAGTTGAAGGTTTATTATCCACTGGATTTGTGGATTTTTCATCTTGTCTCGTTGCTTGCATGCATGAAACAATTGTTTGTAAACCATTGCTAATTTCCTCACAAGTGAAATAGCGTTTATTGAACATAATATTTAATCATTCAATAGTTTGTGGTGACAACTTATCTTGTACAATACCACTGATAAACCAATCACATTGCCTTAGGTCATATTTAGCATCTAGAGATCTGAGACTATTGTCTAATGTGATTCTAAATGCCTGTAAGTCTGAAAAACTATGATTGGGTGCCTTCAAGCTTGATATTAAGACTGCATGTCTAACTCTAGCCTTGTCAGCATCAAAGTAATTGTCTGCTAAGACACGTAAGGCTATTTGATAATTGCCTTTAACCACCGGAAATGACTTAATCAGTTCATAGGGTTCTCCCTTCACAAGACATTTAAGGTAATTGAACTTAGCAATCTCATCTATGTCAGTTCGTGAATTTACTATGGATTGAAAACCACTAATGATTTCTTCATAATTATGACCTTGGAAAATAGGTAATGACAATGTAGGTAAACTTGGTAATGGTACACTTGTTGTTGTTACAGGTGTAACAGGTGTTTGACCACTAGTTACAGTAGGTCTCTGTGACAGAGTTTTATGGCAGATAGCCTGTACTCCTGTCCACCTTAATTGTTGATTACTAAAAGTATCCAAAACATTTTTAGTTTCATCCTCAGATGGGTCTGATTCAAGAAATTTATTTTCATAATGTGTATAGTCTGAATTAATTATTTTCAGACGTTGTGCAAGTAATTCAAATTTGACCTCAAGATCATCAAAATCTATGTTTGTATCTTGAGTTAATCCTATACAGACTGAAATTAGATTTTCTAATTGTATAATCTTAGTCTGTAAAGACTGAAACTGAGTTTTCAAACAAGCCATTTTAATGGTATACTGAAAATTCTAGCACCACACTTAGAGTTTTTAAAAAACACTGTACTGCTATAAACAGTTGAGTTTTTGTTATGCTTAAGTCAGCAATAATCGAGTCAGACACTACTGACCCACTAAGCTTAATCTCAGGGTCAATGACCATGAAGGGTACACAGTACATGTGGCTGGTGTTCATGGCTTGAGTTTGCTGTGTCAGCCTGACCACGATGATTAATCGTAAATAACGTTATACACTTCATTCACTGTACATTATAAATGTCACTGTATAACTGTAAATCACACGTGAATATTACTTATACATATATAAATGTCACTGTTAATATATATTTGAAAGCTTACACTTTATATATAAGTTCCTTTAATATAACAGGTATATCTATAAGAAACAAACTTTAACACAATCTTGTCTCTTAATTTCTGTCTATAAACATTATAAACACTATGTGTATATACATTCAGACAAACCGAACATCACTTGGGTTGTTGTTGTGTTAGTCAGCACTTCTTCGAGCTTGGAGCAGTGGATGCCGGGTGCCATCCCCCGTTTTCTTGTTGGGTGAGTCACCCAGCTCCCGTTTTCTTTGGGTGAACGCTTGGTGAGCGCCCGTTTTCTTTTGGCTGCCCATTCTCTGTGATTGAGTCTGGAGGGACTCATTCATACTGATTTATATTGTAAAACACTAGTTTTACAGCTTTTTTCGAAGGACCTTGGCTCGTAGGTTATTTGTACACTGTAGTACAACATATTTGGACCACACTGTGTGGCCTTTATCCGGGTCGAGCACGACCAATTATGTTGAGAAATGGCATTACCAGCTAATCTTAATTTTAAATTTAAATATAGGGAACACGTAGCTGATAAAAGACAGCAAATCGTCCACACAGCCGCCCCTGCAGACGAGGTCTTGAAAAGCTGTCGAAGTCATCTCTCAACGGGCTGTAAAGAGTTATAATTTGTAAGATTATAAATTACCCCTAGGGGGTGTTATGTCAGCATATTTCATTCACTGATTGCTGATAAACTTACTTGTGTGGACTCAAAAGTCCGCCCCTTACTGCCGACTATAGGTTGATTACAAACTCCTTGCGACTCAAGAACTGCGCACTCCCCCGTACTACAAGAAATTCGTAACCTACCTTGCTCTTGTAGCGTGAGCTATGGTGTTCTTCACACCTTCGACAAATATCGGTGACTTGATAGAAGCTGAAGTGTCCTTGGATGTCCACGTCTTCCATAGTCTAGGAATACGCACACTGGTACACTGTGTTCCACAAGATTTGTCTTTATTGTTCACAATCTTATCACTAAAGAAGCTGATCACACTTCTCTTAAGTGTTTATTGTGTTTTATGAGACACTTTGTTCACACTAATGCACAGATCGTTCTTTGTTGGTTATCCTGGCATCAGTGTCACTCTCAGTAGAGTCAAAAGTAATCTGAACACGCCACAGTGCCCCACGCCATTACTCCCCTAGTACAAAGGAAAAGCTGACCTAGTACTTTTGCTTCCTTGCCACTTCCTCGATGAAGCAAAGCAGAATGTTTGATTCTTCTTGCTGTTTTAAGCATAGACAACAATGTCCAATACCTTTTCTATGGTAATAAAGTGGGAGCAGGATTTTTCTTAATTGTCCTGCTAAGGTAAGAGATGAACTGTCTTTTATTAAGCTACACTTAGCAACACAGAACCGCATGAAGCATCGAGCCACGTCACATACTGGTACTGCATCTGGGGTCAATTACTCGCTGCAGCAGTAAAACAAGATATTTGCCCCTTCTGAGAGGGCTGGGCCCCTCAGGGCTGAAAGGGGCTGAAGGGGCTGAAAGGGGCTGATACCCCCCTCTTGGAGAAATTTTCTCCACAATTAGCATTGAGTTCAAATGTAATTTTTTTTCATTTCATTTTTCATTTTTCTTTCAATTAGGATACCCATTCATGTTTTATTGTTTTACATTTTCCGTTTCTAAATAATAAAGTGTTTATCATTGTCTGTTATTATTTCTTTTTCTATTCATTAATTTTCCTGAGGAGGAGCCAGCCTTGGTAATACTGTCTGAAGCTGTTACAGGGCTGAGTAAGCCTTCACAAGTGACGACCTTGCCAGGATCAACTCTACTGAATTAAGATTCAATTCCATCGCAAATCTACCATTGGAACTTCAACGCCGCATGCCACAGATGGTTACCACCAGCCATGAGTAATCATTCTCTATGGTAGGACTACGGTACAGGTATTTAAAAGATTTGGTGATAGTTATAGTCTCAATTTATTGTAAGTCAAGTCAGGCAGGATATAATATTTAATTCTGCCACCTCTTCGAGCTTGAAACACTTTGGAGGATTAGACTCTAGGGGCCCGAGATTTTCAATTTGTTTCACTGAGCTCTTTATTTTATCAAGGGAACTGTCGTAGGACATTCTTGATTTGTTCGTGAGAAGATTGGATGGTCAAGTGACCCCATTCTTACTGTTTGCTTGGAGCCGGCATTGAACCCTTCATTTTAATTAATACATATTGTTTAATTGAAGCAGGGATCGAGCCCTCTGGTTTATTTACAGTTTCAGCAGAGCAGGAAATGAACCCTCCATTTTCTTTAATACCCATTTCATTTCCCCTGATAGTTTAAGTTATTCTTGCAAGTATGGAGGAATACCAGTTTTGGATGAACGTTAGGAATAACAGGGAAAAATTTAGAATCTTTCATTAGTGCTAAGATCCAGGAAAGACTTGAAAGAGAGAGAATTGAGAGAGAAGAGAGACAGTTAGAAAGGGAAAGAGAAGAGAATAAGGAGAGAGAAAGAATAGAGAGAGAGAATCAAGAAAGACAGAAAGAAAAAGAGAGGATAAAAAGGAGAGAGATCGAATTGAAAGAGAAAACCAAGATAGACAGAAAGGGAGAGAGAAGACAAAAAGGAGCGTGATAGACTTGATCGTGAGGAGAGAGCTAGAGTACGTGAGGAACAAGCTAAAGTATGTGAGGAACAAGTTAAATTAAGAGAACTTGAGGAAAGAGCAAAGGGTAGAGAAGTTGAGGAAAAAGCTAGAGAACTTGAGTTAATAGAGAGAGAAAAGGATCGCGAGCTCGAAAAAGCTCACCTTGAATTAGAGAATAAAAAGTTAACTCGTACACAACAACAATTAGAGGAAGGAGTAATTAAACACATATTCCAACACCTAATTTACCTCCCTTCACAGAGGGTGAAGAAATTACTTCATACATCATCAGGTTTGAAAATACCACTACCCTCTGTGAATGGCCTGCTGACACCTAGGCTACCAGGTTAGGAATGTTATTTTCTGGTACAGCCTTGAATATCTATGCAACTTTGTCGCAGGATATCATATGTAATTATAACCTACTGAAGAAGCATATCCTTAAAGCATATCAAAAAACCAATAATTCTTACAGGAAAGATTTCAGGTATGCCACCTTACAGCCTGGCCAGAACTTTCAGCAGTTACAGGTAACACTCTTTCGTTTGTTCGACTTTTGGATAGAGAGTTCAGGAATTGATCATGGTTGCTGACCAGTTAATGACAGCTCTTCCCCACCAGATAAGAACATTCATTAGAGAACGTAATCTGATTAAAGCTGAGGAAGTTGCTGAGGCTGCTGACTTGTATGCTGAGGCTCACAATTCCTATAAAGACCTCAAGGGATCGAACCCTAAGGGCAAGGGCTCATCAGGCCTTAAGAAATCAAAGCCTCTAGTGGAATGTAAAGTGACTTCTTTTATTCTTGTTTGTCATTTGTGTGGTGTTAAGGGACATAAACGTCAAGATTGTCCTTCTAAGAAGGTCCAAAAAGTTGGAAGATGTTTTAAAGACTGTAATGACCAAGCACCCTTCTGTTCAGGAACAGTTATTGGACTTAATGTATCTACCATTTTACGAGACACTGGATGCACATATATAGTCATTTCTGATAAGCTGTTCCCTAATCTTAAAGAAACTCATTCCTCTGTTATACTTTCAGACTACTTCGGCCATACAGACACTTTTCCTACCATCCGTTGTTACATTAGGTCTAAATGGTTCACAGGTTGGTCTGAAGCAGTACTAGCTCGTATCACTTCTTGCTCCGTACTAATAGCTAATGTAAAAGGTGCCATTCTTCCTTCTGAGGTTGACCTTTCATCACCAAAGATGGGCCTAAGTGTTTCAGATCCTCTTTCTGTAGAGTCAGAGAAGCCCCTCGAAAGTTCAGATGAGACAATGTCTCGCGAGATTCATGTGGGATTAAAAACCAGTGATGTTACTCTCGAAAGCTAGGTAGTATGATCACCGGTTCACTTGTTAGATGAAAGTGAAGATATCACATCCGATACTATAAATGTCTTGACTAGGGCTCAGACCAAAGCCCAGGCTTCTCCTACTGTCCATCCTTTGATTTTCCCTGACTTCAAGTCTTTAGATATATCGAAGAACTCCTTTGTCAATTTACAACGAAATTGCCCTTCTCTTCAGAATTGCCATAATGCCGCTAAACAAAATCAAGTTATTCAAAGGAAAAACTTTTCATATAAATTTGAAAATATAAAAGGTATCTTGTACAAGTCAGTATTCAAATTAAATTCAGATGAGATAGACTATTCCATCTTAGTTGTTCCAAGTCAATGCAGAGAAACGGTTCTTAAAATGTCTCATGACCTGCCAGTGGCCGGACATTTCTCGCACCGTAAAACCTTAAATAAAATTAGGGAAACCTATTTTTGGCCAAAAATGTCCTCACATGTCACTACCTATTGTAGATCGTGTAAAGTTTGCCAACTGTCATCCTCCCGAGGTACCCGGCGAGTACCTATGGTCAAAATGCCTATCTTTACGGTACCCTTTGAAAGAGTAGCTATTGACATCGTTGATCCTTTATCACCAGTTTCATCTGGGGGACATAGATATATATTAACATTAGTTGATTATGCTTCGAGTTTCCCTGAAGCCATACCCTTAAAGACCATAACTACGACAGAGGTGGCTGAAGCCCTTTTGTCCATCTTCTCCAGAGTGGGCATCCCTAGAGAAATTTTGTCTGACCGTGGGACACAATTTACATCTGACTTAATGCAACATCTATACTAACTTCTTGGAGTGAAGCTTCTCTTCACCACACCCTATCATCCCAGCTGTAATGGGAGGATTGAGCGCCAGCATTCGATTCTCAATTCCATTTTAAGGAAACTTTGCTCCCTTAAACCTAAGGAGTGGCATCGTTACCTACCCTGTGCTTTGTTTGCCATGAGGGAAGTTCCCAGTGACTCTTTGGGGTTTTCACCTTTTGAACTTCTCTATGGTAGACAGGCCAGAGGCCCATTGTCCATCCTTTATGACTTATGGACCAATGAGGAGGTGAGTGCTGAGGTTCAGTCTTCTTACCAGTTTCTCCTTGACCTTAGATCCAAACTTGAGGAGACCTCTGACATAGTTTCGAAAAACCTAAGCTTGTCAATGGACCAGTACAAAACCTATTTTGATTCCAAAAGTCAGAAGAGAAGTTTTAAAGTAGGGGATGAAGTTCTGGTACTTTTGTCTATCAAGTCAAATAAATTATTAGTAGCATGGAAAGGTCCATATAAAGTATTAAAAATTTGTGGGAAAGTTGACTACCTCATAGAAGTCAAGGGGAAACCTAAGCTTTATCACATCAACATCCTTAAGAAATATTACCGAAGAAATTCGGCTAACTGCCTTAATAACTTTGGCTTAGTTTTTCCACACGAGCTTGATAAGACAACTGAAGATTGTAAGGTGTGCGTAATTGACACCTCTAACTTAGACTATGATGAAGAACTACATGACTTGGTGACTCTTGATCACTCGGGCGCAACCAACATTAATATTAATGAATCTTTGGATGACCATAAGAGACATGAACTACTTCAATGTGTGAGTAACTTTTCAGACGTCTTTATTGATATTCCAGGTGTTACCTCCACGGTAGTCCATAAGATTGACTTAGTGACGGACAATCCTATCAAACGGAAATTATACCCAGTTCCAGTTCACCTTAGGGATGCATTTGACCGAGAGGTAGACAAATTATTAAAACTAAAGATCATTGAGCCTTCAGTATCTGCATATTGCTCACCAACAGTCATGGTTAAGAAGGAGGATAATTCATATAGACTTGCTATTGACTTCAGAGGCGTTAATGCTATAACTCGGAGGGATGCTGAGCCTATGCCCTTAATAGATAGCGATCTACACAAATTTCATGGCGCTTCCTTTTTTTCAGAGACTGATATTGCGCAGGCATATCATCAAGTAATGTTAGATCCTTCTTCTAAGCAGTACACCGCTTTTCCTACCCACCAAGGTCTGATGCAGTATAGAACTATGCCCTTCGGTTTGGTAACTGCCTGTGCTACCTACGTGAGACTGATGAGAAAGGTCTTGGGTAATATGCCAAATGTTTCAGTTTATTTTGATAACATTTACATAATGACATCCACGTGGGGCGAACATATCCAAACATTAACATCAGTTTTGCGTAGGTTACGCTCACATGGCCTCACTGCCAAGCCGAAGAAATGCTTCCTTGGGTATAACAAGATTAGATATCTTGGACTGATACTTTCTAATAACTCTCTGCAGCCTCTCCCCAGTAAGATCAAAGCTTTATTAGAATTTAAATTCCCCAAAACCAAGAAGCTCATTCGTAGCTTTCTTGGTTCTATAAATTTTTATGCACGGTTTATTCCGAACCTTACTGATCTTACAGGCATCTTATCTAACTTCCTTAAAAAGTCTGTGAAGGAACCTCTTGAACTTTCCGACGTAGCTCGGGAAAAGTTTAACGAGATTAAAAGTATCTTTTCGAAAGACCCTATACTTAAGATTACAGATATTAATAAAACATTTTGTTTAAGAACTGATGCCTCCAATACTGGCTTAGGTGTGGTGCTACTACAATACCATGATGGTACTCCCTTCCCTGTATGCTTCCTAAGCCGGAAACTCCTTCCCGCAGAAACGAAATACTCCACCATAGAAAAGATACTCCACTTAAAATAGAAAACGGAATTGTCTAGAAACTTTTCATCGCCTCTTGAGGTGGACATTGGAGCATACTGTGTATATCAATGGTTCATCCAATTACGAGTCTGTCGCAGATCGCTTCCGAGCTCGAGCTTGTTTTGAGTTTGTTTTTGCGCAGTTTACCTGATTGAGCTGCCCCTAGCGTTGGTTGGTGGAAACTTTATTTTCTCCAAAATGGCGCTGAATAGCAGAAGAAGAATCAACACTGTCTGCATTGAGATGATCCGTGGTGCTGTCACAGGATCCAACATGGATTTATTTTTACCATCGATCATTCGCGATACCTATGGTATAGCAAATGAGGAGATATGTGGTGTCGCACTAAATGGAATGACAAGAATCTTCGTTAAAATGACGTCTGCACGAGTCTACGAGGCAGTGGTCGACAAGTATCAGGAGACCATCATACCGGTTAATACAGCTGTGTCGGTGAGACTCCATGATGTATCTCGACATTACACTTGGGTGAAAATCAGGAATGTGCCTTTTGAGGCGACTGATTTTGATATTAGCAGTGAACTGCGTACTTATGGGACGGTTCACGTAGCCACAGCAGGGAGATGGGCAACTGGACCGTATGCAGGTGAGCTGGAAGGTACATATACTTTTAAAATGACTCTTCGACACCCTATTCCTTCATATGTTGTGTTGAAGGCATTACGGACTCAAGTCTATGTAACGTATGCGGGGCAACAACGTACGTGTCGGCTATGTGGGTCATATGACCACATCGCGGCGCAGTGTGGGAAACGAAGTGGGTACCCGGCACAACAGCAACGGCAACAGCAGCAACAGCAGCCAGTGGGCGAGGTAGGCGATGAGCGAGAACAGTCTCTTGCTACGCCGCCCCAACAACGGTTGTCATGAGTGAGGAGGTGGACAAAGAAAAGGAGCTCGAATCGCCAGTTGTAACGCTACAAGGAGAATCTCAGTCTTTGGACATACATCAGGTTTTTGAGGAGAGACTACCTAATATGAGTGAAGAAGTGGCGGCGTCTTTGGTAAAGGCGTTGGATGTCTTGTTAGAGGAATCGGTCCTAGATCAGGTGGAAGACCCAGGCTTAGTTCTGGGGACGGCTGTGAATGTTGGTATGGCAGGAGATGACGGTTTGTCGACGAGAGAGTCAAAAGGATTGTAGGTGCATCAGGACGGTGCTTCAGATGTCAAAATGCAGGTGGAGGGCGGGACACGAAAGAGGACTGCAGCATCATCGGATTCTGATGATGTGCTAACTCCTGCCCAACGCCCTGGAAAAAAGTCTTGGGTGGAGGTACAGCAGAGAGGGAATGGTGAACCCAAGGATCAAGGGATTGCGAAGGTGATTCCCAATAAAGGGGGGAGGGACAGAGGTGTTGCAAAACGAACTGGGGTAAAGTCAATGCTGGGGACAAAAGGAAAACCCATTTGTTGAATTCAAGTGTCTTACTATAAATATTTCACGGGTTGAGAGCTGAGAGGAAGCCTAAGTGGTTTAATGAGTATTTGGTGCGACTTGGTGTGGATGTGGTATTCTTACAGGAACATAATTTTAGGCCTGGTTATGAGTTGGATATGAGTGGTTATAATGTGTACATGGAACATGCGACACGTTTGAAAGGTGGGGCTGCCATTTTGGTAAAGGAAACTAGCCCGTTTATAGTAAGGCGTAGTGAAGGGGGGGAGGGGAGGGTAATTAGAGTGGATGGAACCTGGGGTAGGGTTCCCATTAGTTTAGTATGTGTATATGGCCCGGCTGAGGGTGATGTGAGTATTAAAACTAAATTTGTTCAGGACGTACTGGTCTATTTTTTTACGTGGTTTACCGAATGTTGCAATAATAGGCGGAGATTCGAATTGCGTGATACGTCGTAAAGATGTGGAGCCCAGAGGTGTGGGGTGTTGTTTGGGTATATTGGGGGATTTATTGACTGGGGTGGGGTTAAAGGATGTGTGTGTGTGGGGGGGGGGAGGGATGGTAGAGCATACCTTGTGATGAATGGTTTGAAAAACCGACAAGTTGAAGATTGAGACACTTATGCAGCATATGGGAATCTTTATTCAGGAAACGTTTCGCCACACAGTGGCTTCATCAGTCCAATACAAAGAGGAAGGCGTAAGGAAAGGAGGAGTATGAGGTAATCAGTCCCTCAGCCTGGAGTCGATGTGTTCAGTCCATCAATCTTGTAGAATGTACAGCATAGGGCCGTAGACGTGGCTTATATACTGTAGTGAGGTGACTTGAAGCAGACGGAGGCGTACCTTCATTAAACGAGGTTATGCAGCGAGGTTGGACCGAATGTACGTGCCTTGTGCGGTTACTGTGCGGAGGGTGAATGTGATAGATGTGTTTTCGGATCATAGAGGAGTTGTAATAGATGTGGATATTGAGGGTGTGCCTCGGAGGGGTCCATCATTTTGGAAATTGAATGTAAAGTTATTAAAGGAAGATGATAGTCTTTTGGACATATGTGGGATCGTTTAGTGGTAGAAGCACCAGGGGATGTTGCCATGGCAACATCCCCGCCAGGGGATGTTCAAGGGGTCGGAGCGTGGAGAGAAAAAAAAACACTCGAAAAAATATGAAAATTGAGTTATTGTTACCAAAAAATAGCTGAACTTTCTGGCTACACTCTGGTATAATTATTATCCTTGTACGATGTTTCTAAAAGGAATTACAGCCATTTATAACAGGCATGGTGACAGCGCCTTGCCTCACATTGCGTAACAAGCGCTGACGCGGCATTGTTTATGTTTTCCCCCCCGTGTTATTTTTATCCTTTTCTTATATCTTTGTCTAATATAATGCAAATTCACCATCTAAGATCATGCCAGAGTGGGCGGAGATAATATGATCAAGTAACCAGTCAGGTTTTTTTTTTATATTTTATTTAAAACCAATACAGTATACATAAAATAAAATATAAGGAAACAGTATGGATTTCAATCCTGAAGGATCGGCCATTGACATAAGAAACCCAACACAAAATAAACTAACACAAATGGATTGCACCTATATACTCGCAAGATATAGCTGTATAACATACAACAATAACTTACGGCAAGAACATAGCTACAAATAAACACAGTAACAGGGTCATGAACTGACATATATAAACATTCAATGACTCAAAACCTAACTTACATATAAGTTTTACATATAACATGACATATGACAAAGGCTCATTACAATTGAAAAGAATATATACGAGAAAATGTAGCAATTACTTCCAGCCTTCTCATTAATCAATAAACCAAAACCTAACATCATAATCCTACTAGAACATCTACATACTTATCCCTAACATTACAGCTTTACATATACCAAAATACAAATAAACATACAAAGAAAACAGCTTAGATCTCAAAACCGACTCATTACAGTTACAATTAACACGTATACAAAATCTCAGACACAAAAGGAATGCGTCTATAAACTGGCTAGATATATCTGTATACCATACAGCCAAAACTTACGTTAAGAACATAGCCATGAAAAACCAATATCAGGGTGCTGATAGTCTATAAGTACATCTTAACATACAAAAACCTAGAACATCACATGAACTAAAAAAAAACTTCATATGGCAAAGAACAATACCGTTGTATAATGCTATACAAAGTACACTGAATTGACAATTGAAACAAGGAACGAAGAGGGAACATACAACAAGCATGTTGAATACATATAAACCTACACATTACATACACCACAGCACTATCTTTGTATGACAAAACTGTGTACATAGATAACAACATAATAATACAACTTAAGACTACAATGTACATAGAATAGTGTATAGTCCATGACAAAAAAAACTGGCCAGCTCCACAGGTGCTAGCACCCTTGGTCCATACATTATTCGCTCACGCATCACACATCCAACACACGCAAACATTTGTCATCATCCATTACCAGGGAGGCGACCCTGTTTCACCCATGACTTCCCTGCCCCAGCAACACTTTCCAATCGTACCCTCCCCTCCCTCGTATATTACAAGTCTAATAAAACCTGTAACGTAAGTTGCCTATATCCTTCTGAAAAATCCCTCACCCACCTCCTCCCATAAATTTCTTTATTTCTACATACCGTTTTATAGAACGTTACTGCTAACACCCTCCTCTTCACCTCACTGACCTGTTTCCCCCGCAATCCCCACACTATATATATATAATCTGCCATAATGTACCCCACAGCTCTGATTACACTTTCCTCCCAACCCCCCACGTCGAGACTTAATGCTCTCAATACAGAAATTCCTTGACCTTCTATCCTATATAACACCCTATTTAACCACCCCTTGACACTCCTCAGTCCGTCACAAAAATATACTACATGAAAAGCCGACTCCTCCCCACCACATATCCCGCACACCCCCCCCGTCAACGACTCGTCTATCCCGTAGAACCACACCCGACGGTAAAATGCCGTGCAGAAAACGATACATTACATCCCGAACACGAGGTTGCAGCCTCATCCTACTCAACCTATTCCATATACTTTCCCACGCATACATGGGGAAAATTCCCTCTACAGGCGCTACAACCCTCCCGGCTAACAATCTACACAACCTACCTATTTTGACCTTTGCCGGCTCTCGATCCCACGCCATAGCCCTCAAAACATTTTCACACTCATGCAACTCAACTCCTGTATACATCCGTTGCAATCTGTTATGGATCCTGGCCAAACCCCCCCCACCCACACTTTCCCTCATCACCTCCCTTTTAATGAAGACACATTTGACCCTCCGCTTTAAGTCCAGCAATCCCAGCCCCCCCTTACTTACAGGTAACATTACCACGTCCCTTTTAATCCAATCACAGCTCGAACCCCACAAGAATTTAATAACCTTCCTAAGTATGTTGGTTATTGCTGGCCCAGTTAATGGGAACACGGCTGCCATGTGCCATACTTTGCTATACAGTAAGATATTAATAACAATGGCACGCTGCACAAGGATCAAATGATAAGGTCGCAATGCACCCAAGCGTCCCTGAATCCTTTCTACCATCCTAATCGAGTTTTCCATGCGTGCCACAGTTAGATCGTCTGCATAAATAAGACCGCAAATTTTTAACGAATTCGCCTGCTTCCTCACAACTGCACTACCCCAATCAACCCTTCCTGCCCAAGCTCCTAACCCCATAACCATGGATTTATCTGAATTTACCCTCATACCAGTTGCCCCTGCGAACATTCGTACTACCCCATCTAATGTGTCCATTGACATTCCCTCCCTGATCAGAACAGTTGTATCATCCACATACCCAATTAAAACTCGCAACCTCACACCCTGGTCCCTCTACGTGACACATACGCTGCTCCACCAATCTATAAAAGGGGTCCTGTATGCACGCAAACAATAATTGTGACATAGGACACCCCTGCCTAAATCCCCTACCCATTACAATCTTCCCACCCAATCGACCATTAATCTGTACCCTCGCCATTGCACCTCCATACAACGCCTCAACCCAACCCACTATTTCTTCCCCAAACCCCTGACCCCTGAGGATGGCTTTCAATGCTTTCCTATCCACTCTATCGTATGCCCCTTGCCAATCGAGCGCCACCAAACCTCCCCCCCTCCCCCCTTTTTGCCTCCACGAAATCCCTAAGTAACCCATGCCCCTCCACCATAGACCTCCCTGGCAAACCAAACTGAGTTTTTGATACTACCCGCCCCACCACACACTTGACCCGATTTCCCAAAATCTTAGCAAACAATTTGAAATCTGCACATAACAACGAGATCGCCCGGTAATCCCGAAGCGTATGCTGCCCCTTACCCTTTGGTACCAATACAACGACAGCCGTTGCCTGCTTCTCACCCAGCTCACCTCTCTCCTTCATGCAATTTAATAACCTAACCAAAAAATGCCTCATTAATTCCCAATGCTGCTGATAAAACTCTGCCGGGAGTCCATCAATTCCCGGTGCTTTGCCCTTTCGCATTCCACTTAAGGCCCTCCATATTTCCACCTCAGTTATTTCCCCACCCAGTGCTTCCCTATCACTGTTACGCAACTGACATACCACACTCCCACACACCTGTTCTAAAACCCCATCCTCTACCCCTTCTCGTTGCCAGTACTTCTCATACCACTTATCAGCAAACGCCCCCATTCCTTCCGTAGCTTGTATGACCTGCCCCTCCCTGTACCCTCCTATCGACTCATGAACCTCCAACCATGGTATAGTCATTGCCTGCTGTCTTTGTTTCTGTCTACGCAATACGCACGATGAAGGTCTATCGCCCCATAACACCTCTTCCACCCCCGCCTGTACCCGCACTGCTTGGAACCTCTCATCCTGCACCAAACGCAGCCTCCCTTTAATTGCCATAATATCATCCATTGGATAATACTCACTTGTGCTTTATAGTTATCTGTTTACATTAATGTTTTATCACTGATTTCATCATTGCTTAGTAGCAGCGCTGTATAGTCCTTGTGGCTTAGCGCTTCTTTTTGATTATAATAATAATAATAATCATTGCTTAGTTAATCTTAAGTTAATTTTAAGCCAGCCCGTAATGCTATGCATAGTATAAGTGGCTTTGGCATACTGCTCTTATCTGTATTTTTTTGTACCTCTGTATGTGTGCACAAATTGGAAATAAATAAATAAATAAATAAGTGCCCGTCACCGCTCCCCTCGCATAACAACCCCGTAACCTATCCTCCAAATAGTTGGCAAGCCCATATTTTACAGAATTGATACGTTTCCCTTCCTTTACGTAATATTGCTTAATCTGTTCTTTAGCCACACCATCCCACCACATCACCACATATTTACCTCTGCACGTAACCCCTCCCACAGCGTTGCAAATCCCTCTATCCCCTCCTCATCGCCTAACACACTTGTATTTAACTTCCAATAACCCCTAGATATACCTGCTAGTGACTCCCACGCCACCTCTGCTACTACCGCCCGATGATCCGAATAAGCTACTTCTATTGTACGGAAAAATGTCATCCAAACCCCTTGAGATATATACAGCCTATCCAACCTAGCCGCGTAACCCCGTCTTACAAAAGTGTGCTCTACCTCCCACGCCCCTCCTCCAACCGCATCCCGCAACTGAATATCCCTCAAAAGATCTCGCAAGGCCGCCGACACGTGCCCCGCCCCTTTTGGTTCCACGTCAGCCCTCCTAATAACGCAGTTCCAGTCCCCACCTACGATGGCCACCGCAGGTAAACCACGTAAGAAGAAAACTAGTTCTTCACATACAAAATCCCTTTTTACCCTCACATCATCTTCTGCTGGTGCATACACACTCACGAAAGATACCCTCTGCCCCATCCACCACCCATTCACGCGCAATACCCTTCCCCCCCTCCCCCCTCACTTCTTAGCAACACAAACGGGCTCACCTCCCTGATCAATATACCCACACCACCTTTCAGACGTACAGATGGCAGAGTCATGACCCAAAACCCTTCCACCTCGAGCACTCTTCCCTCCTTGAAACTGTGTTCTTGCAGGAACACTACATCCACCCTATATTTATACAGAAACATTCGAAACCATTCCCTCTTCACACTATTACACAGTCCATTTACGTTCACAGTCATACACCTAAGGCCTCTTTATAGTTTCCAACCCTTCCTCCTCTCGTCATTCATCCCAGGGCCTCCTGTCGACAGTGCTCTTCCTTCCTCCCAGACCTCTGCCCCGGCGTCAGGACATCATCTGAGTCTGACGCTGCCGCTCTCTTCCTCGTGATGCCCTCTACATCCATGTTATCTTCTGAGGTTCCCTCACGATGTACCTCAACCTCCACCACGCCTCGTTCCACAGCACACGGCGACAACTCACTCTTACTAGTTGGCCCATCAGCCCTGCTATGGTTTTTATTATTACATTCCTCTACAGGCAACGCCGTGCCTCTCGCCAGCTCGGGAACAACATCCTCTGCAGGCGGCGTCAATGTCTTTAACACTTCCTGAAGCTCTTCCTCTAGAGCCTGCACCTCCTCCTGCACTTGCACTTCTGTACTTTTCTCTTGTCTAGTAACAGATCCTTTTACATCACAGCTTACCTCACACATGCCAGTCTCCTCTTTGGCATCCTCCACCTCTTCACTCCACAAGTGCCCAAGCCCTTGCTTTCGCGTGGGACTCTTAACAGCTATCACGCTGGTAACTGGTGCTTCACCAGTTTGTGCTGGCGCCCTCCTCAGCTTCACGCACTCTGCTGCCATATGGTCGTACGCCCCACATATTCTGCACGTACGTCTCTGTCCAGCATACGATACCATAACTTGCGTCCTGAAGTCCTCCAACACGACATAAGACGGTATGGGATGTCTCAGAGTCATCTTCAGGGAAAAGGTACCCTCCAGACGGCCCATGTAAGCACCTGCCGTCCACTTGCCCTTTTGTGCCAGATGTACGGTTCCATATGCCTCAAAAACACTCCTGATGTCAGCCTCATCTGCCTCAAATGGGACATTACGTATCTTAACCCACGTAAAGTGACGAGATACGTCGATCAAACGCACCTTCACAGCTGGAGTAGCGTCGAGACTTACGTCTTGGAATCTCTTCACCAAAGACTCGTACACGGACGTGGAATTCAGTTTGACGAAGATTCTGTAAGCCCCATTCAGGGCTACACCATACACCTCATCGTCCTGGATTCCATAGGTCTCCCTAATGATTGTTGGGAGTAATACCTGCGCTGAAGAGGGTGAAATCACCCCACGAAGCAGCTCAATACCAATGGTATTTACGCGCCTCCTCACACTCAGCGCCATGTTGATACAAGGTAGCTCGCCTGAAAACAGCAGAGGGGTGCAGAGCACAACCGCACTCGACTGTGGTCAGGCAGCGAATGATCATGCCAGAGTGGACGGAGATAATATGATCAAGTAACCAGTCAGGTACCCCTGGGTATATTGCATAAAATGGCTGACACCTCCAGCCAACAAAATATTCCATACCCATGCTAATATCAATTATAAGGCTTATTTATCTATCACAATTGATCTATTATGACATAATGCAATATAATAATAGCATATAAACATAAAAAGTACACCTTAAAAAATAATATATAGCATAATATGATGCCACGAGGAAAAAATTTCTATCGATGTATTCCCTGAAGGTGAAGAAAGGGTCCGTTCTCTCATATGTGATGAGAGAAAACGGATTTACAATGGTTAACTGTAATAAACACTCGTAGGTCACGGATTATTATTATAATCAAGGGGGAAGCGCTAAACCCGGAGGATTATACAGCGCCTGGGGGGGGGGGGATGTGGAAGGCATTCAGACTTAATTCGGAGAACTGGAGCACAGATCCAATTCCCTAAATCAAGAGCCCCTCACCAACATCAAGGAACCTTCCTTGAGGGGTATAGGTCACGGAAAAAGTGTAAAATAAAGCCAATTTTTCGGGAAAAAAAAATTCCCGGGCACCTGGGGTGCTGCGCGCTTCGGCGTATATCTCGAAAGTAAGTTATTTACCTATTTATGACCGATCCATCCTTATTTATGAATGAATTGACTTGATTTTCACAACACACATAGGAGAATGATTGCCTTACAATGTACCGTGTTCCTTTCTGAACTATCCCAAATATTTTCAGATTTGTCTGGGCAACAAGACCGACATCTTCCAAAATGTCAAAAAAGTTATGAAACTTTATTTTTTTTAGCATGAAGATAAGATTTATTATATAATTGGGGCCTGATTTATGATGGAATTAGAAGTGTTCTATCAGCAGCAAGTGTCAAAACCACTTTTCCAAGTACCACTGAGTAATTGAGTACTGCCAAGTGTAATTTTTCGTAAATTTTGCATATTTCATTTCCTTTTTGGCCGATATGATTGAAACTTCAGCAAAGGCTCTTTAATATAAGCTTCTAATAGTACACCAAAAATTAATGTAATCGGTTCATAAATAAAGGAGTCGAGTATATTCCTTGAACTCCCCCATAAAGGACAATATGGGGTGCCGGGAAGATCTATGTATGACGGGCATGGGTTGATTAGAAGTTTTATTGAAGAAAGAGTAAAATTGCGAGGGGGAGGGGTGATGGCTATAGATTGGGAGGCGGCATATGATAGTGTAGAAAGGGAAGCGTTATGGAAGATTATGAGATGGCAGGGGTTTGGAGAGGAAATTATATCATGGGCCAAATTAATGTATCAAGATGCATCCATGTGGGTGCATGTAAATGGAAGGTTAGGAGAACAAATTCAGATGAGCAGGTGTCTACGTCAAGGTTGTCCCCTTTCACAAATATTTTTTGCGTGTTTACAGGATCTCTTTTATAGAGGATTTTTTTTTTTTTATATATTTTATTTAAAAAGTACATCACAGCACATAAAAAAAAAAAAAAAAAACAGGCCTTATCCATCAACAAATGTAAAACTTTCCATGGCCATATAATACCACATACAAATATAAATAATTGTACATCATGTAACAAATATTATCTAATGAAAACACAAACAGTAACCAAATTAAGGAGAGAATTGATACAAACTTCCGTACTAACTACATCAAAAGTAAAACCAGATATTCTATACTATGACTTAACGTCATAAGGTAATAACTCAAAAGAGCACAGTATATTACATACCGTAACCCTGCAAACTAAAAGCCCCCCTTCCCCAGACAGAACCTCCCCCTACCTGAAAAGTACAACATATAATTAGAACCACAAGAGTGCACAATAAATTAAGTTAACCCTAACACATCTATAATGCTATCCAAAAGTATAAATCTTCCAACACGTAAGAATACGAAGCATAAACTACAATGATACATCTGTTCCCAAAACTTAAAATGGTAAAGGTTATAACTGCCTCACGGCTTACAAAACAAACTGCAAGTGCAATAAGTACATTATGTAAATATGGAACAGTTTGATTTCTAACATTGGTTATAAAGAATTTCCTGTAGTCAAATTACATTAACAAGATCCGTCCACATCATAAACAGCAATCATTGTATTGAGATCCTAGCCTTACAGAAAGAAAAAAATCGTAAACCCTCACCATACATATTAATTTTTTCAATTTATTCAATGATTTACTCTGACAAATTCATTAACGTAATAAATATTATATAAATTGACGATCATATCAATCGTTAGCAATTTCCATCCATTCTATGTGTTCAATCTTGATACCTATGAACTACGTTTGAAACACAAACAACAATCACAACATTGCGAAATATTTATAGGATAAATTCGGTACTACTTAGTGTAATGGACTCGTGTTTTATCCCTTTCATACTTTGGTGACTCACAGACTAGATTGAACAGTAACAGGGAAGGGATAAAACATGCAAATATATATATATGCATGTTTGTATACCCAAATATCTGGACCTCCATAACAATCAAAAACAAAACTAAGAAAACTAGAGACTCAAGAATATAACGAGTCTTTACACAAAGGAAAGCATCAAAAACATAACAAATATGTAAAGGCACCCCAGTCATTTTGTACACAAAAGGTACAATAAGGAACCCTAACCCCTGAATCTACAACCACACATCCATAACAACTAAAAAAAACATTCATGCCTAAACTCATATTCACACAACTCACATCCTTCCCCCCAAGAGACGAGCCAGCTATTCCCCACTGACCTACACGACAACTTATTCGGCATGCCCATATATTTATTCACAGATTCACAAGGGCTTCAATAGTGAGCCTTTTATAACCGTCCGAAAAACGCTTATCCCACCTCCTCCCATACAATTCCCTATTCCTACACATTGTACGATAAAACGTTATTGCAAGGACACGCCTTCTCACCTCACTGACCCCTTTCCCCCGCATTACCCACGAAATATAAATGTAATCCACGATAATATAATCTAAAGCCCGTTCAACGTCCTGGTCTAATCCACCGATGTCCAGACTTAACGCACGCAGGACCTGCACTCCTCTCCCTCCCACCCTCGGTACCACCCTACCCAACCAACTCCTGACATCTTCTAAACCTTCGCAAAAATAGACATCATGAAAAGCCGTGTCTTCCCCACCACAAAACCCACACTCGTCTCCCTCCACGACTCTTCTGGATCGTAGTATTGCCCCTGACGGCAATATACCATGTAAAAAACGAAACATGACTTCACGCACCCTAGGCCGTAATTTCAACTTACTAAATCGGAGCCATATATTTTCCCACGAGTACATGGGGAACAAACCTTCTACTGGAGCTGCGCACGTACCCCCTAGTAACCTACTTAAAACCCTTATGCAAATGTTCCTCCGTTCCTTTACCATCAACAAAGCTCGTAGTACAATCTCACATTCCCTTAACTCCATTCCCCTATACCACTTTTTCACCCTCGTATATACTTGGTCCATTTTTCCCGCCATCACACCCACACGCCAAACCTCCCACTTTAGAAAAACACATTTCACCCTACGCTTTAAGTCCAACAATCCCAAACCTCCTCAACGTACAGGTAACATAACCTCACGTTTTAACCAATCACACCTCGATCCCCACAGAAAGGTAAATACTCTTCTCAATATTCCATCGATCGCTGTTCCTGTAATTGGGAATACAGCCGCAACGTGCCACACCTTACTATACAATAAAACGTTAACAACGATCACACGTTGGGCCAGAGTGAGATGTTGGGGCCTCAAAACACCCAGACGACCAATGACCTTTTCCAACGTCCTTACTGAATTTTCCTCCCGCGCCACATCCAAATCGTCTCTATAAATAATACCGCAAATCTTTAATGACATCGCAGTTGTGTTAACCACGTTACAGCTCACCATTCCACCCCCTTTCCAGGTACCCAACCCCATGATCATCGACTTTTCACTATTTACCTTCATACCCATGGCACGTTCAAACACACGCACATCTTCCAACCCTTTCATAGACATACGTTCACACACCAAAACAGTCGTATCATCCACATAACCTATTAATGCCGGCCAACAATCCCCTTCCCCTACCCCATCCCCACCCCGGGAACTAACTGTGCTCTCAACTATCCTGTAAAAGGGATCCTGAAAACACGCAAATAAGATTTGTGACATAGGGCACCCGCTTAAACCTCTACCCATCTCAAAGTCCATCCCCATACACCCATTTATTTGTACCCTCATATTTGCCCCCTTATACAGCGTGTTTACCCACCCAACTATTTCTTCTCCATAACCCTGTCTCCGAAGAATACTCTGCAGTGCACCCCTTTCCACTATCATAGGCGGCCCGCCAGTCCAAGGCCAGTAAAGCCGCCCCCTCCCCTCCCCCCTTTGACTCCACAAAACTTCTTATAAGCCCGTGACCTTCTAACATCGACCTGCCCGGCAACCCATACTGCGATGGCGAAACGACCCTCCCCACCACGCATTTTACCCTATTACCCAAAATTTTTGCGAGAACCTTATAGTCTGCACAGAGCAACGATATCGCCCTATACTTCCCAAGGTTTGGCTGCCCTTTGCCTTTCGGGACCAACGCCACAACTGCCGTATTCTGCTTATCCCCTAAGGTACCCTTCTCCTTCATACAATTTAATAATCTTACCATGAACTTCCCAATCAACTCCCAATGCTGCAAATAAAATTCCACCGGTAAACCATCAATACCCGGGGCCTTGCCCTTCCTCATTCCGTGTAAAGCAATTTCAATTTCCTCCTCAGTAATAACCCCACCCAAAGCCTTCCTATCACTGTGACCCAAAATGCACTTAGCATACGTGCACACCTTATTTAATTCCACTTCATCCACGCCACTACTAGTCCAGTGTTTTTTATACAACGTATCCGCATATGCACTCATAGCTTTTGTGTTTCTTATCACTTGACCTGCTCTATGGATTCCCATCGTCTCATTTACCTCCAAGCTCGGGATTGCCGTCAGCGCCTGCTTTTGCTTTTGTTGTCTCAACACACACGCGGATGGCCTGTCTCCCCAAAAAACTTCTTCTAATCCTGCTTGCACCCTCACCGCTTGAAACCGCTCATTATGCAACGTTCGCAAGCTCTCTTTTATGTCTACAATTTCGTCCATGGGGTAAACACCACCATCCGATCCCTGCCCATAACAACCTCGTAATCGATCCTCTAAATAATTCACTAGCCCATATTTTAAAGTGTTTATACGCCTACCCTCCCTCACGTAAAAGGATTTTATCCTTTCCTTCGCCATCGAGTCCCACCACGTTACAATGTCTTCCACCTCCTGAGCTTCCCTTGAAAGCTCATTCCATAGCATAGAAAAACCCTCTAACCCTTCCTCATCACTTAACACACTAATATTTAATTTCCAATAATTCTTATAAATTTCCGCCATTCCCTCCCACCCTACCTCCACTACAACTGCCCTATGATCTGACAAGACCGTCTCCACCGTATTAAAAGACTTTACAACAACACCCTGTGAAATATACACTCTGTCTAACCTTGCAGCATATCCCCTTCTGATAAAAGTATGTTCTGTTTCCCACACCCCTCCCCCAAACACATCTCTTAACTTAACATCCCTCAACAAATCTCTGAGAGGTGCAGACACATGCCCAGCCCCTTTGGGTTCGACGTCAGCCGCCCTTATGACACAGTTCCAGTCACCCCCCACTATCGCTACTTCCGGAAGAGCACGCAAAAAATATACAAGGTCCTCACACACAAAATCCGTTCGAACCTTCGTGTCATTCTCCGCAGGGGCATAGACACTTACCAAGGATACACGCTTTCCCATCCAAGTCCCATCCACTCGCAACACCCTCCCCCCACCCCCCTCACATCTCTGCAACACCCTCCCCCCACCCCCCTCACATCTCTGCAACACCCTCCCCCCACCCCCCTCACATCTCTGCAACACAAACGGGCTTGTCTCTTTTATTAAAAGACCCACACCACCTTTCAAACGGATAGTTGGGAGGGTCAGTACTGTATAACCTGCAACCTGCAACACTTCTCCTTCTTTGAAATTGTGTTCTTGAAGGAAGAGAACATCAATTCTATGTTTGCTAAGAAAACTGCTCAAGCAATCTCTCTTTAGTCTAGTACATAAACCGTTAACATTAGCAGTCATACACCGAAGGCCTGTTATATTTTCCACCCTTTCCTCTTCTCCTCCCGTGGTTCACCACTTGATTTGTTACGTCTATGTGTCTTCTTTACAGTACCTTCCCATTCGCCTCCCTTCTTGCGATGGCGTCCCTCATGACCCCCCCCTCCCAACCCCCCCTCCCCACCCCTCTCCTAACCCATCCTCTCAGTTTTTTTCCCAGTCCTCTGTGCCGGCGTCAGTACGTCATCCGAATCTGACGTAGCTGCCCGTTTCCTCGTAACGTTCTTATCCTCCATGTCAAGATCCGAGGAAGCCTCACGGTGTACCTCAACTTCCACCTCACAATGAGGTATGAAGTCTCCCGATGTCCCAGTCTCGTCGTCCTTCTGCGGAGTCTCATATTGTTGACAATCCGGACTCAGAAAGTCTCCAGCTACGTCTTCCGGAGACGGAGCTTCCACCACTTGCGGTGACAAGGTCCTTAAAACTTCGTCTAAATCCTCACCAATACTCAACACGTCATGCCGGGGTACCAAACCAGTAGATGGTATCGGCAACGACTCAGGTGCAGGCAGCTGAGGGAAGGACTCACTCTCATTTCGAAAAGCCTGTTCCACCATCTCACTCCACAAACGACCACGCCCTTCCTCTGACGAACGATGCTCACCTTCATCACGTGTGACTGGGGCTACTTCTTCTTGCACAGGTTTGGTCACGCGTCTGTTCTTTTCGCATGCCGCCGCTATGTGGTCATACTCTCCACAAATGCGACACGTACGCCGCTGTCCAGGATATAAAACCATTACCTGTGTCCTAAAATCTTGAAGATACACATATGACGGTATGGGTTGACGCAACGTCATCTTAAGGCTGAATGTACCTTCCGGCATACCTGTGTAGGCACCTATTATCCACTTACCCTGCTGGGCAGAATGCACAGTTCCATATTTCTCAAATACGTTTCTGATGTCAGCTTCGTTTGCCTCGAAGGGGACATTCCTCAACTTTATCCAGGTATAATATCGAGACACGTCCACCAGTCTCACACGCACAGCAGACGTAACGTCAAAACACACATCTTGAAAGCGCTTAACCACCGATTCATAAACTGTCGCAGCAAGCAGTTTCACAAATACTCTATGCGCTCCGTTCGGCGCTACCCCATACAATTCACCATCTTGTATGCCGTATGTCTCACTGATTATCTTGGGTAAGAGTATTTGAGCTGAACTAGGTGTAATCGCACCTCGAAGCAGTTCAATACCAATAGTATTAACGCGTCTGCGATAACAAACCGCCATCTTAACACCAGTAATTTCCCAGCGGTGTTAACAGAGACACAACAACACCTCGTACCACTGCTGTCAGGTTACTGAGGAGCGTCAGGCAAGGGGGTCTACACAGCCCAAGAGCGATGCAGACAATGTCTTTTGGCAACTCGTCTTTCAAATTCAGATTTTTTGTTTTCGTTTTCAAACTACGTGTAGTTAGTACGTTACCAGTCGGTTTAGATTTAAAGCATTACGATTTTTGCCTATAATCAATTAGATATTATTATATCTGTTTATTTCATCTGTTTCACGTTCTTTATTTCGTAGTAAGTTATCCTTCTCGATATTTCGAATTTTTTTCTTAAATTTGCTCTACATTTCTTTAACATTATTTGTTTTACTTAGTTTGATCCAAATAATGTTACTGATATCTCATCACATAACCAGGAATCATAGTTCCTTTGCTCGATAGTGAAATATCACAAGCTGTAATCACAACACGATGCAAAACAAAGTTTCTCTGAAAAGCCGAAGTAAGAGTTTGAGTTACAATGTTGTTCTCAGTCATGTCGAGGACGCTGGCGGTTTTCTCATGTACTGATAAATCGCTCCAGTTTGTCTCTCACTTTCTCGCTTTGGTCCCACAACTTTCCTAAATGTCGTCTTACAAACGGGTGTTGGCCTCCTGCGTTTGTTTTGGTGACACTGTAGACCGCTCCCAGGATAGTTTTCGTGATCCCATTACTTGGATTTCTACATGAATAGAATCCTATCCTGCTACAACATTCTTAGGAACTGCTATCGCATGTAGGTACTTGTTAAGATATTGAGTAGCTAAAACCATATCATATTACATGTGATTCTTATTAAAAATATTGTAGTGAGACGTGTGAATTTCTGGAGAGAGAATATTCTTTATATCTTGAAGAGTCACAGAACATCCTTCACATCATCATCATCAACCCACGGTATTGTAGCAGCCAGCCACGGTATTGTAGCAGCTATCCACGGTATTGTAGCAGCCAGCCACGGTATTGTAGCAGCCAGCCACGGTATTGTAGCAGCTATCCACGTTATTGTAGCAGCCAGCCACGGTATTGTAGCAGCCAGCCACGGTATTGTAGCAGCTATCCACGGTATTGTAGCAGCCAGCCACGGTACTATAGCAGCCAGCCACGGTATTGTAGCAGCTATTCACGTTATTGTAGCAGCCAGCCACGGTACTATAGCAGCCAGCCACGGTATTGTAGCAGCTATCCACGGTATTGTAGCAGCCAGCCACGGTACTATAGCAGCCAGCCACGGTATTGTAGCAGCTATCCACGGTATTGTAGCAGCCAGCCACGGTACTATAGCAGCCAGCCACGGTATTGTAGCAGCTATCCACGTTATTGTAGCAGCCAGCCACGGTACTATAGCAGCCAGCCACGGTATTGTAGCAGCTATCCACGGTATTGTAGCAGCCAGCCACGGTACTATAGCAGCCAGCCACGGTATTGTAGCAGCTATCCACGGTATTGTAGCAGCCAGCCACGGTACTATAGCAGCCAGCCACGGTATTGTAGCAGCTATCCACGGTATTGTAGCAGCCAGCCACGGTACTATAGCAGCCAGCCACGGTATTGTAGCAGCTATCCACGTTATTGTAGCAGCCAGCCACGGTACTATAGCAGCCAGCCACGGTATTGTAGGAGCTAGCCAGGGTTTTGTTGCATCCACCCACGTTATTATAGTAGCCAGTCGCGCTGTTGTTGCAACCAGCCACGGTATTGTTGAAGCCAGCCACGGTATTGTTGCAGCCAGTCATGGTACTGTAGCAGCCAGTCATGGTATTGTAGCAAGCAGCCACGGCATTGTTGAAGCCAGCCACGGTATTATTGCGGCCAGTCACGGTATTGTAGCAGCCAGTCATGGTATTGTAGCAAGCAGCCACGGCATTGTTGAAGCCAGCCACGGTATTGTTGCAGCCAGTCATGGTATTGTAGCAGCCAGTCATGGTATTGTAGCAAGCAGCCACGGCATTGTTGAAGCCAGCCACGGTATTATTGCGGCCAGTCACGGTATTGTAGCAGCCAGTCATGGTATTGTAGCAAGCAGCCACGGCATTGTTGAAGCCAGCCACGGTATTGTTGCAGCCAGTCATGGTATTGTAGCAGCCAGTCATGGTATTGTAGCAAGCAGCCACGGCATTGTTGAAGCCAGCCATGGTATTATTGCGGCCAGTCACGGTATTGTAGCAGCAAGCCACAGTATTGTTACAGCATGTCACGGTATTGTTGCAGTCAGCCACGGTATTGTAGCAGTTATCCATGGTATTGTTACAGCAAGCCACGGTATTGATGCAGTCAGCCACGGTATTGTAGCAGCTATCCATGGTATTGTTGAAACAAGCCACGGTATTACAACAGACACCCACGGTATTGTTGCAGCAAATTACGGTATTGTAACAGCCAGCCAGGGTATTGTAGCAACAAGCCACGGTTTTGGTGCATCCAGCCACGGTATTATAACATCCAGTCGCGCTATTGTTGCAGCCAGCCACGGTATTGTTGAAGCCAGCCACAGTATTGTTGCAGCCAGTCACAGCAATGTAGCAGCCAGTCACGCTATTGTAGCAGCCAGCAACGGTATTGTAGCAGCCAGCAACAGTATTGTAGCAGCCAGCAACGGCATTGTAGCAGCAGGCCATGGTATTGTAGCAGCCAGTCACGGTATTATAGCAGCCAGTCGCGCTATTGTAGCAGCCAGCAACGGTATTGTTGCAGTCAGCCACGGTATTGTAGCAGTTATCCATGGTATTGTTAGAACAAGCAATGGTATTGTTGCAGCCAGCCACGGTATTGTAGCAGCATGTCACGGTATTGTTGCAGCCAGTCACGGTATTGTAGCAACCAGCCACGGTACTGTTGAAGCCAGCCACGGTATTATTGCAGCCAGTCACGGTATTGTAGCAGCCAGTCACAGTATTTTAGCAGCCAGTCACGCTATTGTATCAGCCAGCAATGGTATTGTAGCAGCCAGTAACGGTATTGTAACACTCAGCAACGGTACTGTAGCAGCCAGCCACGGTATTCTTGCAGTCAGTCACAACATTGTAGCAGCAAGCCATGATATTGTAGCAGCCAGTCATGGTACTGATGCAGCTAGCCACGGTACTGTACCAGCCAGTCACGCTTTTGTAGCAGCTAGCCACAGTATTGTTGCAGCCAACCATGGTATTGTAGCCAGTCACAGTATTGTTGCAGCCAGTCACGCTATTGCAGCACCCAGCAACGGTATTCTACCAGCCAACAACGGTATTGTAGCAGCCAGTCATAGTACTGTTGCAGCCCGTCACGGCATTGTAGCAGCAGGCCATGGTATTGTGGCAGCCAGTCACAGTACTGATGCAACCAGTCACGGTATTGTAGCAGCCAGCAACGGTATTGTAGCAGCTAGCCACGGTATTGTAGCAGCCAGCCACGGTGTTGTAGCAACCAACCATGACATTGTTGCAGCCAATCACGGTATTGTAGCAGGCAGCCATAGTATTTTTGCGGCCAGCCACGATATTGTAGCAGCCAGCCACGGTATTGTTGTAGGTAGCCACGGTATGCTCAAACATTCTTTACATTATCAATAATAATCACAGAACATCCTTCAATTCTTTAGCAGTCACAGAACATCTTGCACGTCATGAAGAGTCACAAAAGATCCTTCGCATCATCAAGAATCACAGAATGTCCTTCACTTCTTCAAGAGTCACAGATCATCCAAAAGATATTGAAGATTCACAGAACATCCTTCACATGGATGGAATCACAAAATTTCCATCACATTAATCATGAACACAGAACATTCTTCGGATCATCAAGAGTGTCACAGAATATAATTCTCATTAAGATGATCAAAGCATATCCTAAGCATAATGAACAGAGTTACATAACATCCTTCACCATCAGAAGCGTCACGGAACATCCTTCATGTCAACATATGAAAATCCTTTGCGTCATTAACAGTGGCACAGAATATAACCCACATCACCAATACTCGCAATCTTCACATCACGATTACCACAAAACCTTCACATCACGTAGATAGAACATTAAAATGGTATAAAATACCGACAGGTTGTTAGGTAAGACACATATGCAACAGTTAGGTATCTTTATTTCGAAACGTTTCGCCTACACAGTAGGCTTCTTCAGTCGAGTACAGAAAAGTTGATAGAAGCAGAAGAGACTTGAAGACGATGTAATCAGTCCATCACCCTTAAAGTTTTGAGGTGGTCAGTCCCTCAGTCTGGAGAAGAGCATTGTTCCATAGTATGAAACAATATGGAGTTGAAGTGACAGGATGGAACCTTATATAGCGCCAGGAGGTGAGACGTAGGTCACTAGAAGAAGTAAGAACGCAGATGTTGGGAGGTCAGGTCCCTCTCAAATCCAGCCGTTCTCATTAATAGAGGTTGTCGAAGTTGATTGCAGGTCTGTACCAAGATACCCTTGTGTTGCAGTGTCTGACAGATTGAACATTAAAATGGTATAAAATACCGACAGGTATTTTATTCCAGGTATTTTATCACCAGGTAGGGTGATGGACTGATTACATCGTCTTCAAGTCTCTTCTGCTTCTATCAACTTTTCTGTACTCGACTGAAGAAGCCTACTGTGTAGGCGAAACGTTTCGAAATAAAGATACCTAACTGTTGCATATGTGTCTTACCTAACAATTTCTTTATAAGTCATACATCATCTATCGTATCATAAAGTGTAACTGAACATTATTCACATGAAGAAGATTACTAAATAATTCACATGATCATTAGAGACATGGAATATTCTTCACATCATCAAGCTAGACACAGAAAATCTTTCACATTATCAGAGTGAGTGAACATCCCTCACATTACCGGTATTGTCACGAAGCATTTTCACATTAATCACATCAAACAGGAATTTATAAAACACTGAACACCTCAACATTAACAAATCAACTTATACATAAAAGAGACAGAACATCTTTCACTTCAAGAATTAGAACATCATTCACTTCAAGAGTCAGAACATTCTTCACGTCCTTCAAGTCAGGACATCCTGCGCTTCTTTCAAGAGACAGAACATCCTTCACTTCAAGAAGCACAACATTCTTCACCTCAAGAGACAGAACATTCATCTCAAGAGACAGAACATCCTTCACCTCAAGAGACAGAACATCCTTCACCTCAAGAGACAGAACATCCTTCACCTCAAGAGACAGAACATCCTTCACCTCAAGAGACAGAACATCCTTCACCTCAAGAGACAGAACATCCTTCACCTCAAGAGACAGAACATCCTTCACCTCAAGAGACAGAACATCCTTCACCTCAAGAGACAGAACATCCTTCACCTCAAGAGACAGAACATCCTTCACCTCAAGAGACAGAACATCCTTCACCTCAAGAGACAGAACATCCTTCACCTCAAGAGACACTGAGTATCATTCACTTCACTAATATTCTCAAAAATCTTCACATCATCAAGAGAGCAACAGCGCCAAGAAATGCCTCCCTCCTATTCCCCCAAAAATGTAATCTGTTCAAGGAAGGAAATAAAATAATCCGGAGGTCAAAGGATTCTCTTGCCCGGAACTTTGATCTTAAAAAGATATTACTGTCACAGCGAAGTCTGAGGTGACTCTGGAAAAGACTATGAGAAAGAGACAGAAAAAGAGATAGATAGATAGATAGAGAGAGAGAGAGAGAGAGAGAGAGAGAGAGAGAGAGAGAGAGAGAGAGAGAGAGAGAGAGAGAGAGAGAGAGAGAGAGAGAGAGAGAGTTGATAACCAAGTGAATGCCTTCACTAAAGAAATCCTGAATCTCCAACATATTTCCCTCCCTCAGAGGCAGTAAGTGACGAAGCCTTCAGATCATCCTTGGTTTGGCTGTCCATGCCATGAGGCCGCGGCTTCTAAGTACAAGACTTGGACCGCTATCTATAACAGGAATCTGCACATGCAGGTCTTCCACAAATGGAAGAAGTCCTGATGTGGGTAACCTATAGATGGAATGTTGACACAAAAGAAAACTGGGATGAGGAAGAATGGGCTCCAAAATTTGGTGATCCTTGGTCAAGGACCGACAGCGTTATTTACCTAATGAAATTATTGCACCTTTAAGTAGAAGGGATGGGACTGTCTCTACTAGCAATTAAAAAAAAGTTGACCTCTTTGCTCAGTACTTTCCTGCCAAGAGGTAAGCCTCTGTTCCAGTACAGAAACCTACTGTGCTATCCGCAAGAACTACGTGAAAGTTGTCAGAGGTGACAGAAAGGAGGAAATATACATTTTCCTTAAATCTCTGGATTGCCCTCTACCACTCTCCCACTGCCTCAGATTCGTCACCTTGGTCTTCCTCTTTCTGATCATGTCTGCTTCTTGCTCCAAGAGTTCAAACTTTCCATTAAGTATGAGATGTCAACGTACTCTTCCTTCTCTTCCCTGTAATCTCTACAACCTTCATACTACCATTGTCCTTGACGCTGTTCACCTTATTTCAGACCTGCATAGCACCGCACTACAGAATAAACTGCATGGTATTATCTCTGCCAGTCCTGACTCTTTCTTACTGACTGTGTTACTAATCTTTCCTGTCCCTCTTCCTTAACATCAACCACATTTATTGTCTTTTGTCTTTTCTTTCTCATTTTTCCAGTTCTCATGAGTTTTAGTGGCTCCTTTCCCCAGTCTCTGTGTCCCTAACATGTCTATCATCCGTGCCCTTGACAGCTACTTTTAATTAAAGAAACTCCATATTCTTCACCTATATCATCTTTCCCTGACTTGAAAAATTTGCTACTGCTCATGTTATCTTTCCTTTCCACAAAGACAATTCGGTGGTTGTCCTTAATTGCGAGGATTATTTCAGAAGAGTCGTGTCCTTGTTTAGTTGTTTCTAACACCTTTGAGTGCATCAAGAGAACTTTCACCCACAAACTTCCTACTCTCTCTAAACATTGCTGATCTTCAACATTTTCTTGTTATTTATACCTCTCTGCCTGATTTATATGGGTTTCCTTAAACTCACAAACTTCGCGTTCCTCTTCTCTCTATCATTTCCTCTCCCTCCACTTCTTAAGTCTTTTCCTCATCCTTTCCTTCATCATTGTCAAGACTTCATTAAACGTTTATTGTCACATCCTACCTCTAAGACTAAGTCTTGATGTTTCATTTAATTATGTTTTCACTCTCCTTATGCAAAGTGAAGGATTATGAAGGTTTGCTTTATCTCCCCATTCCTACTAGTGTCTTTACTTATCTTATTCTCCTTTGGGTGAATTAATATTCATTTTACTTCCAATGTAAATTTCATTCTTGAACTTTTGGTTTTACTGTGGATTAAACTATATATGGAATATTTCATAATTGTTTACATCCAACTTTGGGGTGTGATCACCTCTCTGGCTTTATGCGAAGGATGTCATTCCTTTCTAATCACTTGATTTTGTAAAGTAAAAGGACACAAGTGTAACTAATGTGACATTTTATTGTAGCAACGTTTCGCTCTCCAGGAGCTTTGTCAAGCCGTTACAAACAGTACATGGACACAGAGGGTATATATAGGCTCAGAGTGAGGTGCAATACTAGTGGTGGTAGTAGTAGTAGTAGTGACATAAGTTGTAGTAGTAGTAGTAATACAATATGGTAGAGCAATTAACTCGTACATGAGTAAAAGGATATAAAAGCTATTACTTGGGTAACATAAAAATAGGTTAGACAAATATAGACTGGATAGAGGCAGCCTGTTTCAGTGTTCACTCTCTGTAATGTACTTTGTGTAGTATAACAGGAGAGACTATGTGATGGCAGGGTTTACTGTTTTCAGGAGGATTCTTGCTAAGACTTCAGAGATGGTGAAGCTGCCTTTGTTTTGTTTAATTGTATTCGAAACAGCGATTAGTGTTGATTCGAGGCACTTGCATCTGCGGAAATTTGTTTCTTTGATCACTAATTGGGCGTCCCTGAATTTCATGAGATGATTGGTGGAATTTCGGTGTTGTACACAGGCGTTGTTCAAGTTATCGTTCATACATGCGTAAATGTGTTCATTGAGGCGGGTGTCGAGATTTCTTTCTGTTTCACCTACATAAATCTTGTCGCAGCCTCCACAGGGTATAGTGTAAACCCCTGCATTGACTGGTTCGTGGTGCTTTGATTTTGTCCTGGTCAGATCCTTTATTGAAGTGCTGGAAGCGATGGCGACTCTGGTGTTAGCTTGTGAAAGTACTTTAGAAACGTTCAGTGCAACCTGGCTGTTGGGAAGAATTATAACTTTGTTAGGAGTGGTGTTGGTGCGTGGAGAATTAATGATCTGAAGAGCTCTTTTCTTGCAGTCTTTGATGAAAAAGGAAGGAAAATGTAACTCAGTGAAGGTTAATACTACACAAAGCGCATTACAGAGAATGAACACTGAAACAGGCCTTCTCTGTGAAGACCTGTTTGCGCGCTCTCTACGAATTGAAGCAAGATGCCCTCCATCGAGCAACTTTACCAACAGCTTAAGGAACAATTGAGGATGGCGAAGATGGAGATTCGGCGACTGACCGAGGAAAACAAGAAGATTCGTAGTAGTACTCCTGTTTTGAGTCCTCAGGTCAAGAAAGGAAACTGGTCAGTGGCTGGACAGCAAGGAACGAAGTTGACGATCAAGAAGACGAATGGAAAGGTAGAAACGATGAAGAAGAAAGAGACTGCCGTGGAAACTGTTGTGGAAACATCTAATACATTCTCAGTGCTTGTAGATGAATGGTTCAGAGAACCGACATGTTGATAAATTAGACACATGTGCAACTCTTGGGTATCTTTATTGAGGAAACGTTTCGCCACACAGTGGCTTCATCAGTCCATACGTAGGAGAAACTTGAAGAACATGTCAACATGTCGGTTCTCTGAACCATTCATCTACAAACCTGTCAGACACTTCTTGGGATCTTAATACTTAGGAATTCTTCGCTTGCCTAATTCTTGGGCACGACCTACTTCCACATTGAACAAATGTGACACCACCTATGACTGCTGCACCTCTCCTGCCATACAGTTTATAAGCTGCTTCTCCGCTCATATGCCGTATTCTATTCAAGATTGATGGACTTAACACATCGACTCAAGGTTGAGGGACTGATTACCTCATTCTCCTCCTGTTCTTCAAGTTTCTCCTACGTATGGGATTGAACCCGCGTTAGCGGGTTCAATCCCGGCCGGGGTATGGTTTGTTTGCAATCGTGTCATTACGATTTCGTGAGTCATGTTGACGGCAGTGAGGGGACTTGAGCTAGAGTTCGTCACGGCCACGCTAGCTGGAGATTCGTCTGTAAAAAACTTGCATTTGTGGTCACAGTGGTGCCTATGCTAACCTTCCTATGGTGTAGAAATATACCTAGTTGGACGAATCTTATTCAAACCCTGGACTTCAGTGTGTGAGCTGAGTGCTCGCATTACTTATATGACTAGTATAATGGAGAAAATGAGTAGGAAACACTAACAGTCCCTTTCAAGGCAGGTGAATTTACAGATCTAGATTATTATTATTATTATTATTATTATTATTATTATTATTATTATTATTATTATTATTATTATATACAGATCTAGAGAATGTACAGATAACCTTCCCTGCAAACATTTGAAGTCTCTACACCTATGATTATTTTTATCGTAGAGGGGGGTAGGGGCGGCCGCTTGTCCGGGGATCGAACCCCGGACCCCAGCAGTGAGAGTCACGCCTCTTACCACTGCGCTAAGGCTGAGTACAAACAGGAAGTGCGTCTCTCACTCTCATCAGACGGAGGAACAAGCCTCCACCTCGTCTTGAGCTGAATGATCCACATGGGTTTAGCGCTTAAATGTTTATTTACTTTTTTACACCTGTGATCGCTGGACCGCTGGTGAGAAAGATATAATTTACACCTGGAAACTCTTAAAGCGACTGCTCCCATATTTGCACATAGAAATCACTCCCTACGGAAAAAAATACTAGGCAGACGGTGCAACATTCACCCAGTAAAATGCAGGGGTGCCATGAGTGCACAAAGAGTAGATGGTGTCTGGGGCTCAAAACTGTTCTATAGCCTCTTATCATACATAAAGGAAATAACCATTAGAGCCCTGGCTGTTTGCAAGAGGAAACTGGTGAGATACCTAAAGTCAGTGACCGATCAGTCGGGTTCGCACGCTGGATCACTTGCGGCTAATCTAGTTGATCAGGCACTGATGGACCGGGTGGCCTGGTCGAGGACCGGGCAGCGCAGGTGTTGACCCTCGTAACGACCTTCAGGTGACTCCAGGTAAGGCCTGAGTCGTCAAGTATACCAGACTACACAACCTCACAGATGAACCAAAAACAATTCAGTGCTATAAAAAATACATATAACATCCATAACTTCATGTAAACTTGAGAGCTCCTAATTGATTTATAAAAGTCATTCATTTATAAACCGTGAAGGACATGAGAGCTCAGATCGCTTCATTATATGTTGTTTAACTTGTTTAACTCTTGTACAAGACATGAACGGCTTTAGATGTGTCAGCCCAGTGCTCACACCTCTCAATGATGTGTCAGCCCAGTGCTCACACCTCTCAATGATGTGTCAGCCCAGTGCTCACACCTCTCAATGCCTCACATTACATGCACTACCTCCTGTGTGGCAGCTGATATATGTATATTCAGTAGTTGATTCAGACTGCTGCTTCACCTGTGCATGTCATGGTGCACTTGGAAAGATACTGAATATTATGGAAAAACGATGCAGCTCAACTGTTGCGATACATTACTGCACACAACTTTAACAGTTTAACATATATGAATTGTTATGCTTCTTGCTGGAAATATCTTCGTGGATAATTCACGCAGAAATATGAGATTGTGAATTCGCTCACCAGTATGTGTGTGTGTATACTCACCTAATTATGGTTTCAGGGGTCGAGTCATAGCTCCTAGCCCAGCCTCTTCACTGGTCTCCCTGCTCCATGAGCTTTATCATACCTCTTCTTAAAGTTATGTATTGATCCTGCTATCACTACGTTTTCCAGACTATTCCACTTCCTGACACCTCTGCCTCTATGACTAAGAAAAAATACTTCCTAAGATATCTGTTGCTCATTAAGTCTTCGACTTAAAATTGTGACCAATTATTGCTGTGTCACATCTTTGAAACAACCTGTTCCTATCCACCTCGTCAATTCCTCTCAGTATTTTATATGTAGCTATAATATCCTCCCTATCCTTCATACTCTCCAGTGTCGTCAGGTCGATTTCCCTTCACCTTTCCTCGTAGGACATGCCCCTTAGCTTCTGGACTAGTCTTGTTCTGAACCTTTGCACTTTCTCTATTTTCTTGACGTGCTGGACCAGGTGTGGGTTCCAAACTGGTGTTGCGTACTCCAGTATGGGCCTGACTTACACGGTGTATAGAGTTTTAAACGATTCCTTACTGAGGTGTCGGAATGCAATTCTTAGGTTTCCCAGGCGCCCACATGCTGCAGCAGTTGTTGGTTGAGAGAGGTTTGCAGTCTTTTTCCTGTATTCTGTCTGCGATCTTTTTTGCCCTTCCCTGATCTTCATGAATTTTCACTTGGGGGTCTGAAACTCCAGTTCCTTCAACAAGCTTGCAGCCTGTCCAGTTCCCTTTTGTAGTCCTGCCTGATCCTCATCCGATTCAATTCTTCTCATTAGCTTTATATCATCTGCAAACAGGGACACTTCAAAGTCTGTCCCTTCCGTTATGTCATAATAATAATAATAATAATAATAATAATAATAATAATAATAATAATAATAATAATAATAATAATAATATCTTCATTTGCTACAAGTACATGCACAAGGTATACAGGCCTAACTGACATCAATGTCATACTACTATATAGAAAGCCACTTGTTATGCAGAGCATTTCAGGCAAATAAGACCAGTTTTGTCTCGTATACCAGAAACAGCACCGGTCATAGGATTGACCCTTGTGGAACCCCGTTAGTCACAGGCGCCCACTCTGATACCTCGACACATACCATGGTTACAGTGATATAAAATACTGCTCGTGGAGGCTAGTACACCAAACGGGAGTAGAATGAAATTGGCTCAGAGGCACCCACACCACCGTATGTCCTCGGATCACGGTAAAACACCTAGCTCTGCTGGGTGCGTGATTCTTGTAGGATTGCGTGGTCCTGTGGGTTAGAGCGTCATGTGTGTTTTTGGTCACCATGGGGCGGACCAAAACGGCATGGGTTCGAATCCTCGGCTAGTCGCAATATTGTTATTGGGACTAGCCCAGGGTGTGTGTGTGTGTGTGTATACTCACCTAGTTGTACTCACCTAGTTGAGGTTGCAGGGGTCGAGCCCAAGCTCCTGGCCCCGCCTCTTCACTGGTCGCTACTAGGTCACTCTCCCTGAACCGTGAGCTTTATCATACCTCTGCTTAAAGCTATGTATGGATCCTGCCTCCAATACATGGGTTTCCAAACTATTCCACTTCCTGACTACTCTGTGGCTGAAGAAATACTTCCTAACATCGCTGTGATTCATTTGTGTCTTCAACTTCCAACTGTGCCCCCTTGTTGCTGTGTCCCATCTCTGGAACATCCTGTCTTTGTCCACCTTGTCAATTCCTCTCAGTATTTTGTATATCGTTATCATGTCCCCTCTATCTCTCCTGTCCTCCAGTGTCGTCAGGTTGATTTTCCTTAACCTCTCCTCGTAGGACATACCTCTTAGCTCTGGGACTAGTCTTGTTGCAAACCTTTGCACTTTCTCTAGTTTCTTTACGTGCTTGGCTAGGTGTGGATTCCAAACTGGTGCCGCATACACCAATATTGGTCTAACGTAGACGATGCACAGGGTTCTGAACGATTTCTTATTAAGATGTCGGAATGCTGTTCTGAGGTTTGCTAGGCGCTCATATGCTGCAGCAGTTATTTGGTTGATGTGTGCTTCAGGAGATGTGCCTGGTGTTATGGTGTTATCCTTGAGTGAAGTTTGTAGTCTCTGGCCCCTTAGACTGTACTTCGTCTGCAGTCTTCTTTGCCCTTCCCCAATCTTCATGACTTTGCACTTGGTGGGGTTGAACTCCAGGAGCCAATTGCTGGACCAGGTCTGCAGCCTGTCCAGATCCCTTTGTAGTTCTGCCTGGTCTTCGATCGAATGAATTCTTCTCATCAACTTCACGTGATCTGCAAACAGGGACACTTCGGAGTCTATTCCTTCCGTCATGTCATTCACAAATACCAGAACCAGCACTGGTCCTAGGACTGACCCCTGTGGGACCCCGCTGCTCACAGGTGCCCACTCTGACACCTCGCCACGTACCATGACTCGCTGCTGTCTTCCTGACGAGTATTCCCTGATCCATTGTAGTGCCTTCCCTGTTATCCCTGCTTGGTCCTCCAGTTTTTGCACTAATCTCTTGTGTGGAACTGGAGTGAACGCATTTTTCTTATGAGCGACACGCTCCATTATGTATATAGCGCATTTTAAGGCGCAAATGGAAGTTACAGTTTTTAAGGAGTACAGTGAATATTTTCTTGAGCAGCTCGGAGTAGTTGACACGCGAGGTACGCCAGGAAACAATGAAAAGTAGGGAGATAATAAACAGGGAGGAAATGTATGAGTGAAAATATAAATGAGCGAACACGTGAGAGAAGGGAAACATGAACAAGAGAAGAGGGTAATCTTGAGGAATGAAAAGAAAATTATTAAAAGATATGAGAGAGAGAGAGAGAGAGAGAGAGAGAAGAGAGAGAGAGAGAGAGAGAGAGAGAGAGAGAGAGAGAGAGAGAGAGAGAGAGAGAGAGAGAGATATTCTATTCAAGATAGGAAGTATAAGGCAATTACACACTGTACCCTTTTCTAGAATATCACTTTATCTGAGATTATTTATTCCTAGGATGACTCGAGTCTGGAACATTTGTGTACATCATAATAACATCAACATGTAGCTATAAAAAAGACTTTCAAATGATGTAGGTACCAGCAGTTAGCTTGTAATTTAGGAACCTTAAGTAACCTTGTTAATCCTTGTGTTAAAGAAAGGTTACTCTGCTGCTGATATGTTCTTAAATCTCTCCACTAAGTGGCACCAGTCACTGGATGAATCCAAAGTCAGCTGTGTGGGAACAGTGGACATTGCTGGTGTTTTCAACTGAGTATGGCACCAGGGACTCTTGGCAAAACTGCAAGCGCTGGGAATAGCAGACTTTACTCTGTCTTCTCAGTGATTACCTTCAATGGGACAGAGTCTACTTCAATGACCTTCATCTCATCCCAGCATCCCATGTATATGCAGACGACTG